>NW_006778796.1:2808182-2824574 GCF_000442215.2 Lipotes vexillifer
TATTTTAAAGATAACATACAGTTATTCTTGTATTTTCAATGAGCATCTCAGTACCATACTTTGAAATTTGTATACGTTATTTATTTCAGTAGCTGCTTCATAGCATTAAGGCTCATTAAAGACTTGGTCAGAAACTTCTCTACAATAACAACTAGTATTTATGTATTGTGACTCTTGACCCAATGTTGAATCTTTAAGGTACTTTTCCAAAGGATCTGAACAAACTTTAAAAACAAACACACAAAAAACAAAACAAAGAGCATGACGTAAAAAAGAGAAAAGACAAACACTGGAATGAGAATCAGAATTCTGGTACTGGTTACTTCAACAGCCTCCTGTGTAACACTGGCTGATTCCCACTTCTCTAGATACCATTGTAAAGAATTAAAGTAAAAAGGTCTCTTAGAGGTAAACTATTCACATATTCTCATTTTACAGAAGACGTCCCTGAGACTTTAGGGGAAAGTGTTTTCCCAAAAGACACGCAGGGAGTGGATGGCATAGCTGGGATTAGAATCCAGATTCTCACTCCTTGTTTGGTTCTTTTCCTCTAAATAATCTCTGGGGTTCCTCTGAGTTCTAAAATCCTGTGATTATAGTCACTTTCTTTTTGGCAGTTTTCATCCCTAAAATATGGCTGGAGCCTGCATTCTTATTCCCCCCACCATCACTCCACTTCATCCACGTGGAGGCAGAAGCTCTGAGTGTAGGAATCGTCTGCTCTGGATTGAGAAGTGCAGCTTGGCCTTTCTGAGAGCAAAGATATACAGTTAGTTCACAACTCTCTGCTTTGCATATGCCCCCAAGAGAGGTATAATGCCTCTTAGAATAAATTACAGACAGAGCTAACCTTGAACTGAATTCTACGTTCCTGTATCTACCCTCCTTCCTGTATGCTCCTTGTCAACACAGATCAAAAAGAGAATCAGGTGACCTCTGATTCTCCTTTCTCCTCCGAGGAGAAAATTTTGTAAATGTTTGAATTCCCAGTGTCTGACCTAGTGCCTTATAAATAAATACCACTGAATGTATAGAGTAGCCTTCAACATACTTCCAGAGAGTCCTTGAATTTATTGTCTCTAATTTATAATCTCTTTTCAAAGCTTGGACAACTTCAGTGTAGGTTTATCCATATTATAAAGAAGTGCCAAATTGTGCTGCTACATTACTGCTTAGGAATTGGACGTTAACTGCCAGCCCTCCACCTCCAGCAGTATTTACGACAACTGGCCATCCTCTACCCTAGAGGAGAGCAGATTTGTCCCTGAACAAAACAGGGGTCCTTTTAACACCCCTATTAGTTCATCAGTTCCAATGAAAGCACCGATACACTCTTAAGTACAAGTGTCTTTTTCAATAACAATGGCTAAGTTCTGGGAAGATCATTTTATTCTTACTCGTGAGTGGTACCACCTGAGATATGGGTCAACAAGAGCCCAGGCATCAACATGTGCTATTTCACAATTCCATTACCCTTGGGTTGTTTTCTGATGCACAGTAAGAAGCAGCAGATGCTAGGAATGCCCCATCTACTCCTCACCTGTGCAAGATTGCCCTGCCTCTTCTCATCTCTGACACCAGCTGCAAAGTGTATCTATCCCCTGGCACATGGCTTCTTCAGACAGGAGGCTGAGTAACTAGTGTGCCTTCCTGCATCCCCTGTGGGGTCAGGGTTCCCCTTTCCCCTTTCAGTTCAGCTCTCCTTGTTATCTTTGTAACACTTAGCAAAAGATAACAGATTAAGCCAAGTGCAAAGATAATGAAATATAAATTAGTAGGTTTTCTAGCCTTTATCCACAGCCCTGTCAGAATGTATTATCTGATAGATAGAGTTCAGAGCAAGTCAGTTAAATTTTCCCTTTTCAGAAACTGAGTGTGAAGTGTGGTAATGTTGCTAAGTGCAGAACAAAAATCTCTCTCTTTTGCATCCCATGACTGCTCCAGGCAACATTCTTGGAAACCTCTGACTAGGAAGGCAGAGAAGACCCTGAGATATATACAGTGTGACAAGCCAGGAGGCTATGCTTCTCGGGTAACCGTCCTATGAACGGCAGTCGCCTGTGGCTGTGACATTACCACACTTTGCTCAGCTTCAGAAAGGGAAATTTAACTGACTACTGCTATGAACTGAAGCCACAGCCTAAACCAGATAATACACTCTGACAATACTGTCAAGCAAAAAAGGCTGTGTTCCCACTGATTTCATCGCATTAGAGACACATTACCCTGAGCAGTGTGTGTTCCAGGGTATATTGTGCATGCTGTGGGAATATCAAAAGGCATGCACATGGTTTAGGCAGAAGCAGGCCTCCGAGTGGAGATGCTCCGAGTGTCCTGCCAGAAACACGCGGCGTTGGGCAGGGTGGAGAAGGCAATGCTATGGATGGTAATTATAATGTGATTCTCCATCTGTATCAACTGTTACCTGCTGGGTTTATTTGAGAGAGGAAACCAGTTCAAATAAACCAAGAGTGACCCCGAGCCTCCCCTTCTCTTTTATTACAGAAAGGTAGCAGATAGACGATAAAACATGCCTGGAACAGGGAGTGCAGAAACTAAATATTCAAATCATCCCACAGTTGACTAAAATGCTGTACTTTGTGCAATTTGGGGATATAAAGCTCTCTAGAAGTTTCTTATTGTTCTCCCTCTCACACATCCACATCTTTTACAAAACTACGTGGGCACGTGCCCATTCAAGTAAATCAAACATTTCTATCTCAGTGGACTAATTTGGCCAAATCTAAAAACTTCACAGTCATTCAAAGACAAAAAAAAACTGGAGAGAAGCATTTTCTAATTTATATTTTAAAAAGTTATAGAGATATCTTATAGTTTTAAAAAGTGAAGTGTTTGGTTTTTTTTTTAAAGAAGATGTTGGGGGTAGAAGTTTATTAATTAATTAATTTATTTTTGGCTGTGTTGGGTCTTCGTTTCTGTGCAAGGGCTTTCTCTAGTTGTGGCAAGCGGGGGCCACTCTTCATTGCAGTGCACGGGCCTCTACAACGGCCTCTCTTGTTGCGGAGCACAGGCTCCAGATGCGCAGGCTCAGTAGTTGTGGCTCACGGGCCCAGTTGCTCCGCGGCATGTGGGATCCTCTCAGACCAGGGCTCGAACCCGTGTCCCCTGCATTAGCAGGCAGACTCTCAACCACTGAGCCACCAGGGAAGCCTGAAGTGTTTTTAATATTGTTTCTGTGTGCCCTAAATCAATTAGAAGGGCAAATAAAGAAGAAATGTAGCATAAATATGTCTTTACTTCTCATAAACTTGAAAACTAAATTCTAATACTTTTTTGGGACTCCTGCTGGAAAAATTATTTCATTAACACTTTCATTAAGGAAGGGTTACATAATCTCTAATTCAGGCTTCCTAGCCATTCTTTAATTGTATAGCTAACTTTAAAAATCTTCCAAAGTTGTTGTCGGGATCACTTCTCTCTCAACACTCTGAACATAAAACTTTCCACTTCTAAAATCTTTCATTTATTTGGATACAGTTAGAGTTCTGTACTTCTGTGGCTCATTTTTTTTAAAAAAATATATCCTACTGATATATGGGTGGTAAAGCAACAGCAAAGGCCTGGTCATCCTCATCCTTATTTGGGTTTAGTACTATCCAACAACGGATAGTTGATGATTCACTGTCCTCTATGGTTACATGTGTATATCTAGAAACAAACACCAAAAGAGCTGTCCATGCCGTTCCAAAGGAAGGATTAAATCATAAACAGAGAGGGTAGGTTACTATTCAAAAGCTTCCATTTTGATGGCATCAATATTTCTTTAATTAGAGTAACAGGCCAGTAGTGTGCGAAAGGAGAGCACAATGGTGAAAGAAAAGACTCAAATGTCTTTAAGTCAATTCATAACTTGTTCCTCCACCATTTAAGAATGATATTGATACTTAGGTGACCACCCTTCCCCCTGACCCATGGAACAGGGAGCAAGGTGCTTGGGAAGGTTTGGGTTCAGATGGCTCCTGCTACTCTGGAGCCCCACTCTGGAGCCCTCCAGACACATTCTGCCATCCATGACGACTTATACCAAGTTCTTTACTCTTATGGTATGAAAAATGTATAAGGAAGCAAATAAAGCCTACTAATGTTATTAAGTAACGTGATTACTATACAGATTGTTAATGAAATAATTAATATAAAGATTACCATGTTAATTTAAAGACTCAATCTTTAATATAAAGAATCAAGATTCACATCACGGTAAATTATATCTTTTATAATATACCCTTCACCTAGTAAGATTTTAGTTTTTTGTATTAATTTCCATGTTCAATATTAAAGGTGCTACATATGCTTTCTTTTCTGACCATTGCCAGATACATTCCTTTATGCCCCTTTATTTTTAAATTTTATATTTATTTTTAGTTTGGTGTATCTCTTGTTAACATTGTAGAGCTGGATCTTTATTGAACACATTCTCTGCGTCTTCTCTTTTAAATATTTTAATTACCACTATATTTGACCTTATCTTGACACCTTTCACCCCATTATGCTTTCCCCCACTCTTTCTCCCTTTGTTACACTGAGAGATTTTTCTTTTTCCTGAGGTGATATAGAAATTTTCCTTCTATACGTTATGATGGTTATGACTAAATTTTGAGCAAATTCATTAAAATAGTACCAACATCAAGGTAATATCTATAACTTTCCTCTCCCCTTATCCCCAAGTATGCCCATAGCTGCCACTGTCTGTTCAAACACCTTCCAGGTATAGATCCTAGATTCTGTTTTCCAGGTTTACTAGTGATTTTTGCATGACTGTGTTGGCATAGAGGAAAGGCATATGGTGTATATGTGTGCGTACATAGTTACCTTGGACTAGTAAAGTATATCCTCCAGTAATCTTTGTTGGAAAAGTGTGCAAATGATAAACCTTCTGAATTTATCAATATCCCCAGATGTATTCTTTTATGCTCAAAGTTGAATGCAATTTTGGCTGAGTATGAGATTCTAGGCTTAAAATATTTTTCCTGCAAAACTCCTGAAATACTGCATAATTTACTTTTAGCATTTCTTGCGTCCATTAATAAATCTTGCTAATTTCACTCTTGGTCCTTTGCAGCTTACATCTTTCTTCTCCTAGGTAGCCTTTGTGATTCTTCCCTCCAAATGTTTAGAATTGAGTGAAAGAGTTTCTTGTTATAAATTCTGCTTAAAGCATTGAGTCAAATGCTAAGTAGAGTTTCGGAAATCATTTATAGATTTGCCCAGCACTACAGGATATGACACTGAACAAAATAAACATAGCTCCACCCTGGTTAGGCTCACAGTTTCCTGGGAGTGATCAACGTTATACTAGTAAATCTGCAAGTCTGTATATAACTACACCTTTGACAAGGGCTACAAAGGAAAGCACAATATGCAATGTAAAATGGTATCAGTAGGACATGGTGGGGATCAGGGGACAAGTCAGATAAAGCTTCTCCAAAAAAATAATATATAATGCCACACTGAAAACATGAAAAGTTAGGTAGGTAATTAGGTAAGAAGAGGAGGAAGTGAGGAGAAGTACGGCATTTAACTTTGTCCGATAATAGTGAAAATGACATAAGTAAATAAGAAACTAGGTAAAATCTTGATCCTTAAATAAAAATCACCACTTATTCAAGCTATGATTTATACTACCCTTTATATGCCAGTATATCACAAATGGTTTTATACTAACGCCCTGTCTATAGGATGACATCAACAAGGTTGAAAAATAGATGATCTGGTGTTTTAAACCAACATAACTGCTAAATCATAACACGGTACAGTGGATTCCATGGTTTGTGCTCTATAAAACAATTTCTCAATTTCAAAGGATCTTTCGCTGACCGCCTTATGTAAGAGCATGGGGGACACAGGATTAGTGTTCATTCCCCACTTGTAAGACTGGCAAATTTAAGACTATGACTCATTTCTCAATAGAAAAAAACACTTTTAAAAAAAGACTAATGAAGAACGAGCAGAGAGCAAGAATCTTAGTTACTCTTCAGCCGACAGGTGGGGAATTAAACTAGATAATTTTGCTAGAATTTCTTTGATTCTACAATGCAAATACTTGGGGCTGGGGAGTTAGAGTCCAATCTAATATGAAGTTTACCTGTGTTCTTTCTTTCCTGTACCGTGAAAGCACATTCCTAGAAGTGTAATCCCAACGTTTTAGAACTAGGACAATGCAAAATATAATGAGGCAACTCTCTGGGAGTACAATTCCAGAATTTCCCAAGCATATCTGTTTTCAAATCAAATTTCACAGTTTAAATGTGATGCAGTGGCAACATAGTACACAGTAGGAGGTCAGAGAGTCAATTATTTCCTTTACTCCATCTCTATTTCTTTCTCTTCTGTGGTAGGATCAAACAGGTCACAAATAGGGAAATTTAGGTGAATTCGGCCTTCTGCTCCCTCACTGGATATAACCAGAGGAGTCACAGGGCAAAAATCAATGGCAAAGTGATGAAAATCCCTGTAATTGTGACATAATCTATTTGTTGTTTTCAGCCTTTATCAGCAACTTTTAGAGTTTTAGCATGTCACATAATTTTCAAATATTAAATAACCCTAATGATGTGTACCCCACCGAAAAACAATTTTCCCTTTTCATTTTAATCAGGAGAAAAGAGTTAGGAGCAAACCCCTCAATTTGTTCCATCTGTTATATTTATGTGACTGTGTTTCTTTTTTCTTTTTTCCCTTTTTCCAAAGATCAACAAGATAAATCTAACTGTCTAGCTGCAAAAAAGGATGAAAGGGGCTCCACTGTGAACTGAAGTTTCAGTTGAGATGGCTTATACTGGCTGATGTTTTGAAATTAGCATGAAACAGCACCAGAGGAAACAGAGGGATTTTTCCCTGTTGTACAAAGGACCCTGTGAACTTTCCAAATGCCTAAGATCTCATTACTGACAACACTTTTTGCCCTCCAAGTTTTCACATGGTGACCTTATGGCTTCCACTGGAGCATGGATGCAGATTTCCTCTCCAGTGAAATGGCATGAATGCAGTGCAAAACACAGTCTTTAAGAAGGCAAGCTGTGCACTACTGACATAATTAGGAAAGCTGCTTGGAAGGAGAGCAGTGGACATCTAATGAGCTATAGCAAAGGATAGGGTGGAAAATGAGAACGTGGTTATTTGGAGAAGCACTGTTTGAGCTTTCCTTTAGGTAGGTTAAAAAACAAAATATTAAGTCTGCTGAAGCCCTTCCAGAGTTTGAGGATTAAAAGCTCTAAGGAAGCTTATGTCACTGTAGAAAGGGAAGAGAGAGAAGCTGCCTTCAATAGCTGTTTCTGATCATTACTCTTTTGACCCAAATTCACTTGGAAAGGTAGCCTCAATGTCAGCATGAAAGAGTCACAGAAAATATTTTTAATGATTTCAATATAAAACGCAGGATTTGGGGCAAGCCATGTGACATATTACGACTAAAATTCAAGAAAGTGTTTAAAAACAAGTATCTGATTTTAAGAGGAAATATTACAAGATCAAGGACTCCATTAGCCTTTGTATTTTAGAGCCCATATAAAAATGCAAGAACCCTAGAGCAGCTGCATGGGTTTAGACAAGTTGCCAAACGTCTTCAACCTTCCGGTTCCTCAACTGTGTAGAGACAATCACAGTACTCTTTATTTCAAAGGAATTTTCTACGAGAATTAACTAAGATAATGCATGGAAACACTTAAAATGAGTGCTGGCCCATAAAAATGAACATTAGCTATTTTTGTTATCAGACACAATGAGGATCTAAACTAAGGCAGCAGTAGTAGGAATGGGAGGAAACATGATGACATTTGAGGAATATTTAGGTAGTAGAATTAGGAAACTCTGGAGATTCATGGGATGTGCATCTAACACAGAAAGAAGAATCAGGGATAATTCCCAGAATTTAATACAGACATCTGAGTGGGTGAAAGGTCATCAATTGAAATGGAGACTGCCAAGGAGAATGAAGTGAGTGGGGAAGATGATGCAGACCTTTAGCTGGGAAATCTTGAGGTTCCTACTGATTATTCCAGGACAGGACAACAACATGCTTGATCTTAGAAGATAAAGAGCCCTTAAAGGAGACAAAATTGGTACCTGAAGCATGTGGAAAATCTAGTGAGTTTAGTAAAATGGAAACAAAGGAGTAGAGAGAATCAAAGAATGAATGATTTAATGGTGTCAATACAACAAAAAGAGGGAAGAAAAATAATCTGGAGAGGGGATCAACAGGTATAAAAGCCTGGAGGGCAGAATAGGGTTTAGTGGTGAAAAACAGAGTAAGGGAGAGGAAGTAATATAAAACTGGGACTAAAAATGAAAGCAGAAAGCACATAATGAAGGCCTGTAATAATTTGGGCTTCCCTTGAGGGCAGTTGGGGCCACTGAATACCTTCAGGCAGAGATGTAGTATAACCACATTTGGTCATTTGGAGGACGATTTTTAAAAGCTGCGTATAATGGATTAAAGAGGAACAAGCCTGCAGTCAGAATGATCATTTAGGAAGCAATTACAGGAATCCAGAGGGGGAAAGATGTCAGCCAGGATAAGGTTATGGCACTAGGGTAGTTAGGTGGAAAGACCCAAGACATTTAGAAAATTAGGGATATAGAGGAAATAAGGATGAAAACTCAATTTGGGATCAGCATCTGAGTAGATGGTAATGAACACATGAGGAGGCATCGGTTTGTTGGGGAAGATGAATGGTTCCATTTTACATGTGTTGAGATTTTTAATTCCCTCTAGGTATCTGATTGGAGGTGTTGGCAGATGTATATAAAGATTTTTGTCTCAGGAGAGAATTGTATTGGAAATATAGATTGGAAGCCATTAGCTCATGCATTATATTTGGAGTCACAGGAGAAGGTGAGGAACTATATAGACTGGGAAAAGAAAGTGGCCCAGAAAAGAACTGAAGAACGATGTATATATGACGCATTTTGTCACCTCAACTAAACTGTGAGCTCCGTAAAGGAAGAAAATGTAATGAATGCTTGTTGGGTTTTAATTACCCAGCTTCCAATCATTTTCTTCTGATAGAAATACCTGAAATTTCCTTTAAGGAATCATTCTATCCCCTGTTTTTCCCACACATTCTCACTGCTGCACTAGATGACACAGGTTGTATCGGTCAGCACACCACATCGCTTGGAAGCACTGATTGTCTTAGGAGTAGACACCAAGTGTCCAATCAGAGTGAATCCTTGAACTTGTGGGAGGAACTTCCGTAGAGTAAGGCTCTTTTCTACTGTACTTATATCTTTAAGCACGTGAGCTTGAAGCTCTCAAATGAGTTACAAAAGAACAAAAGACAGAAAAGGCTCATCTGAGAGAAGCAAGAAATGATAAGAAAAATGATTTTTAAAAATGGAAGAGAAAGGAGGGGGAAAGATAAGAAGGGAATAGAAAAAAAGAGAAAGGAAAATAGGAATGAAAAAGGAAAGAAAATTACTTTGAGCATCTACAAGAACTCCTGTCACTAAGCTAGTAGCTTTCATATAGCTTATCCCATTTAATATTTATAAAAATCTTGTGAGACAGCAAGCAAGTGGAATGACTAAGGCTCAGTCTCAGATCTGACTCCAAAGGTTTGTCTTCTTCACAACTTTATGCAGTTTCTTATAAGGTATGAATACTAGTATCATGTTTTAAGCATTTTTTAAATTTGAGATAATTTGATTGATGTTGATGATGAACATGTGCTGATATAAGATATACTTGCAAACACGGTGTTGTGGAATTTTATTCTGAAAATAAAATACCTAATTTAATACATTGGAAATACAATAATGAAAGTTTAGAGCTCTAAGGAAACACTAAAATTTTTAAAACAGTATCTTTAATTCCTAATGATTGTCACCACATTCCACTGTCATTTAGATTATCCCTTAAAACCTAGGGAATAGATTTTTTTTTTAAACCAGACAAATAGTAATAAATTCTAATCATATTTATTTCACCAATTGTTTAGCTTTAGGGAAGTGAAAATAGAAGACTATGAGTAAAGCAGTATAGGAGAAAGGAATCAACAGAAAATACACAATTTTTAAATTACTCACATCTCTGTAGGTTGATACTATAAAAGTTGTTTTATAGAGTTTAAGTCCAACAAATTCATGTTCCCATTTACTATCGCATTTCTATTACCAGGAAGCTAGTCAAGGTGTACATTATATTACTTTCCAGTCTACTCAAATTTATACTAAACCTTTATATTTCACAAGGTTTTGCTTTTCTATCATTCAGAAAATATTTAAAGATGGCCCATTAAAACATACCTGTTCTCTTTCTGAGAACCCTGTATCTCAAAAGCATGTTTAATGTAGATTCTCTGGGAATATGTAACAGGGTCAGGTCTTAGAATCTTCCTGGATGTGTAGTTGGACTGGCAAATATAGGAGTGAATGTGGCAGATATAAAAGCATATCTGAGAGTTTAGGCTCAGTTGTGTTCTCCAAAGTTCCACATTTCTAGGTACTGAAAGGAAGGCCAGAACGTAGAATACGCAATGGTATAAATTCCCACTATTTCAACTGCCCCAAAAGAATGGCATTCATTTTATACTTCAATTTCCTATAGTGACAAAAATGACTGTAGTGGGCATGTGTTGACTTTGTGTCCCCCACTCTGTCTGGTACTAGAGAACTTTTTTCCTGAGGAAAGCCCACTTCATGAGGCTCAAGCAAGCCTGATCTTCCAGAGCCAGGGCTGACTCAGTTCCAACCAATTAGTCTAACCCAGTAGCCCCCAAAACAGTGAGTCAAACTGAGCCAAACAAAAGCTTCTTTATATTTTTGCCAAAGATAGTGGCCATTTGGCTTACTTGTGGAGAGGACTTACACTAGAGGAAAACAGAGTGTAAACACTGAAGACATCTTCTGAATAGCTTGATCCAGACAGAGCTGATTCCAGCTGTACCCCTGGATTGTCCAGTTATGTGATCCAGAAATTTGCTTACTGTAACTGGTATAGGGAAGAAAAACTTGCACCCTAAGTGTATCTTTGGCATGTGGATTATTTCTGGCTGAAAACAATCAAGGCCCAAAAGGCTCAGGAAGAAACTTCGACCTTCCCCCTAACTGCCTAAAGGAATTTAGAGAGCCTGTTCCCAGAACAGAGCTAGGTTATTAAACTTTTAATTTTCTCCTATTAATCTATCTCATGTCAATTTAATTCTTAGACCAGCTAAGAAGAACCTAGAAGGGTAGAGGAAAATTTCTTCAAAGTGTCCTGATCAAAACAGTTGGAACCAGTGAAATACAGTTAAAATTCTATCCTAAGGACTTTTCTAAGGACTGAAGAATTTTACAAATCAAGACTTTAACTAAGATACATCTCAAGGAGTTGTCCCTCATTAATTAAAAATTATGCAATAAAAATATCACTGGTGACCTACAGAACTCTCTTAAAAGGCACTGGCTATGACAGTTTGAGACATGTTTACTTGTATAGGGAATCCTGTGTCAGAGATTGTTACAGAAAAATTATATTTGTCATAGTCATCCCTTTCTCTCTCTCTTTTTTTTTTTTGCTGTACGCAGGCCTCTCACTGCCGTGGCCTCTCCCGTTGCAGTCTAGCACAGGCTCCAGACGCGCAGGCTCAGCGGCCATGGCTCACGGGCCCAGTCGCTCCGCGGCATGTGGGATCCTCCTGGACCAGGGCACGAACCCGTGTCCCCTGCATCAGCAGGCGGACTCTCAACCACTGCGCCACCAGGGAAGCCCCATCCCTTTCTCTTAATCACCATTAGCACTGCTCTAGCTGAAGCATTCACCTAGTCATCACTGAAATATTTCCTGACTAGTCTCCCTTTCAACAAGCTGTCCTGATCAAAAGTATCCCTCACACAGTGGCCAAAATAGATGGCATAAAACATGAAACTGACCATTTCACTCCCCTATTTAAAGTCCTTTGGGGTCACACTATCCACAGCATAGAGTCTGGATTGTCAGCATGAGAAAAAGGACCTTTTCTGCCTCAGTCTCTGAATTCTGCTCTAGTTTCAATGTCATCAATCTCTGCCTTATACTTCATGTGTCAATAAACCCTTTCTGCTGGTACCTTCCAATTACACCAGGCTGTTTCTTATATCTATACCTTTGCTACATGCCTGACCCCCATCACTAGGCATTATTCAAGACTCAGTTAATTATCACCTCTATCTAAACCTACAGCCATACCCAGCCTAATTCAAACCGGCCTTTGTACCTCTGCTTGCTGTTTATATTAAAACCTACTGTCGGGCTTCCCTGGTGGCGCAGTGGTTGGGAGTAAGTAAGTAAGTATTCAAAGTACTAAATACATACATCCATGGAAGCACAAATTGAAATAGCTCATAGCGGCATAGGCAGTGAGTAAAACCTTCACTTAGAAAGTGAGACTTCAATTGTTCCTAAGGATTGGTAAAGAGGTAGATAGACAAAGGAAGGTAATTCCTAGTAAGGTGGATAGGGTCAGGTTTCACTAAAACCTCCAGACTGAAATGCAAAGACATATTCAGAAGAGTCTCAGTGTAACCAGAGCTAAAGGGTTTCTCCAGATGAAAAAGTTGGGTCTAAGCCCTATAGTGTCAATACTAAGAAATAATGTTCCGCTAAAGAGATTAAGGGGACATTAAATAATTTTGAGTCCCTAATGGGATATGACCAAAAATATTTTTCAGTTTAAATTCCTGTATCTTGGTAGTCCCAAAACAGTGAGCAGTGGAAATAAAATACAGTGAGAAAAATGTTTTAGAAATAGTTTAAACTTGAATTGAGGTGATGAGAATAGGAAGCAAATGCTATATTAAGAAATCATTTGTAGAATTTACTGGCTGTTTAAATATGAAGAACTGAGGAGAGAAAGCATAAAGGATGATTTGAAATGTTTAAAACTTGGAGGGAAAATTATGATACTATTGTAAAGAATAAGGACTTCTAAAAGTAAACCAATAATAGGGAGTCAGTAGAGAGGTCTGCTTTCCCCCACGTATATGTAACTGAAATATCCAAGTGGAAATATATAGCAAGTTGCTAGAAATGTGGACCTAGATCTTTAAGAGCAAGCCAGGACTGATGATACTAAGTTTAAAAATTATATTCGGGGCTTCCCTGGTGGCACAGTGGTTGAGAGTCCACCTGCCGATGCAGGGGACACGGGTTCGTGCCCCGGTCCAGGAAGATCCCACATGCCGCGGAGCGGCTGGGCCTGTGAACCATGGCCTCTGAGCCTGCCCGTCCGGAGCCTGTGCTCCGCAACGGGAGAGGCCACAACAGTGAGAGGCCCGCGTACCACACACACACACACACACACACGCAAAATTATATCCATAAATGCAAAATAATATACTTCACACCCACTAAGATGGCTGCAATAAAAAGACAAAACCAGGTATTGGCAAAGATGTAGATAAGTTGGATCTCTCCTGCATAGCGGTGGGAATGTAAAACAGTATGGCCACTCTGGAAAAGAGTTTGGCAGTTTCTTCAAAAGTAAAACAAAAACTTACCATGGAGGGGGCAGGGATAAATTCGGAGATCGGGATTGACATATACACACTACTATATGTAAAATAGATAACTAATAAGGACCTACTGTATAGCACAGGGAACCCTTCTCAATACTCTGTAATGGCCTATACGGGAAAAGAATCTAAAAAAGAGTGGACATATGTATATGTATAACTGATCCACTTTGCTGCACAGCAGAAACTAACACAACATTGTAAATCAACTTTACTCCAATAAAAATTAAAATAAATAAATAAATAAAATCAAGGCAACCCTTGTTAAAAAAAAAAAAGATAAACAAGCACTGGGGCTGTCATACAACATGATGACTAACGCCACGATATGGTATATTTGAAAGCTGTTAAGAGAGTAGATCCTAAGAGTTTTCATCAAAAGGAAAAAAAAAAACATTTTTTTCCTTTTTTTTGCCTCTATGAGATGATGGATGTTAACTAAACTAACTGTGGGAATTATTTCAAGATACATGTAAGTCACATCATTATTCTGTACACCTTAAACTTACACAGTGCTGTTATGTCAATTATTTTTTTAGATGAAATAAAATGCTTGCTTTCCTGAGATAAAAATGGTAATATGTAGGTCAATTATACCTCGATAAAACTGAGAAAAAATGTGAACAATTCAGCTGTTAAAAAAAAAGAAAACTTACCATATGATCTGGCAATTCCACACTTAGAAAGCTACCCCCCAAAAATGAAAACATATGTCCATTCAAAGACTTAAATGTTCATAGCACCATTATTCACAATAACCCAAATTGTAAAAATCCAAATGTCCACCATCTGGTGAATGGATAAA
The DNA here is from genome assembly GCF_000442215.2 of Lipotes vexillifer. NCBI lineage: Eukaryota > Metazoa > Chordata > Mammalia > Artiodactyla > Lipotidae > Lipotes > Lipotes vexillifer. The sequence goes on from NW_006778796.1 coordinate 2,822,479, forward strand.
CATAATGTGGTATACCTGTATAATGAAATACTATTCAATAAGAAAAATGAACTATCCACACATGGATGGACCTCAAAAAACATTATGCTAAGTGAATGAAACCAGACACAAAAGACTACATATTGCCTACTTCTATTTATATGAAATGCCCAAAAAAGGTAAATTTATAGAAACAGAAAGCAGGTCAGTTGATGCCTTGAGTTGTGGGTGGGAGCAGTAATTAACTACAAATGGGCATGCGAAAACATTTCGGGGCTTTCCTTGAAGAATGTGTGGTACATGTCTCAAATATTAAATGAATAAGGCACAGAAATATTTTGAATTTAGGGTAAGAATATCCAACATTGGTTAAACTATTGGTTTTTTGTTGCCAGTCACCAGAGGTTCTCTAAAGCACTGGGGAAATTAACCCTTCATCTCTGTATGTGAGTCTTTGCAGAAACCCTACAGGTCACCTGTTCTGTGGATCAGATGCTCCTTGGGTCAAATTCCCTATGGTGGGAAAAAGGTTTCAGAGAATGTGCCAGAGGAAGCCTTTTTGTGCATCTCCATATAGCCAAAAATGTCCTCTTGCATGTGTTAACTCTAGAATCTTAACTGAGAAATGCAAACCATAGCTGGAGGTTAATCTGATGAGAAGGCCCACTACCTTGATGCTTTTTCTCTCCTTCCATTTATCTCTGGCTCTCTTTAGCTTGCGAACAGTCTAAACCCCACTATTCCATTGCATTAATGTTTATATCAACTTCTATGGTTTTTAGTGCACCTGTTTGCTTCCTTTCCTCTTTCCTCAAAAGCAAACTAAATTTAAAAATCAAATCAGAATTAATAAGGATTAGGAGACATCAATGTTATCAAATCCAGAAGGAAAGAGAGGGGTAGTAGATGAAATTTGACAATATTTATAAATAGGAAGGAGTGGGAAAATAGCAGAGAAATGAGAAAGACAGATAAATTATGTCTGTCTCATCACATCCATTCCTCTTCCATATGTTGTATACCACCTCTAGCAATTTACCACACTCCAGCGCCAAGATAGCAAGAAGCACAGGATTTCTTTATAGAGCATGGCTCTCACCTCTCCTTCGCAGGCCCACATTTAGAAAAACAAAAACACTCAACAGCAACCAAAAGTTCACATTGGGCTGCTTGTTCCTCCTCCAGGCCTGATTTCTAGGCAGAATTTTTTCTAGCCTATGGAAATGTTTTAGCATTAATTTGATCATGGTTTCTTTCACACTTCCTTACTAAGGTATTAAAAAGGGAATTCGCAGAAATTCATCAAGTGCCATCAGCGACATTTTCACAAGTGTTGAAGAAATGAATATGAAGATGGATTTCAGAAATAGTTGTTCAACTTATTTAGTTCATTCGCTGTTACAGAAGATCAGTCAGAGTCCAAGTGCGTATGTTGAATAAAAAGTTCAAGTTCTTAACATGTAGGTCCCAAACTCAAACCATTAGATTGACCCTGCATCCATGAAAACTCTCCATTGTTTCCACGTGCAACTTTATCCTCAACCCCTATCCCCCAATACCCGTTTGACTGTGACTCGAGAGGAGTCTATATTCTATTTCATGGCTAAGAAAACAAATTTTTTGTCAACTATAAATAGTATAAATGTGCTTACCAGGACATATTAGACCTGCACATTAAGGTCAAGTTATTTGGTCTGACTTGTGCCCCTTTAAAAATCTGTACTCTCATCTCCAGAGAGTAAGTCTGAGGGCGATCTTGCTACATAATTAGTGACTTGAGTTCTCCTAGGGGCTCAATTTCAGAAGGACATTATGAGCCATGAACAACTAAGAATATATCAAAACTAAAATGAACAGATTAAATGTAATCAGAGGCTTTCAAAACCAAAAAATTTTTTTTAAGATCAAAGAATCTTATTTGTGCAGGTTAATTGTATGAGTTCAGGGTACCATGAAAACATAGCAAAGACTGGGTGGCTTAAACAACAGAAATTTTGTTTGAGTCCTGGAGGGTGGAAGTCCAAGATCAGGGTGCCAGCATCACCGGGTTCTGGTTAGGATTCTCTTCCTGGCTGACAGATGACCTTCGCCATGTGTCCATACAAAGCAGGGAAAGA
>NW_006778796.1:2824593-2831263 GCF_000442215.2 Lipotes vexillifer
GGGAAAGAGAGAGAGCAAGCTCTCCGGTATCTCTTCTTATAAGGGCACAATCCTATAATGAGAGCTCTACCCTCATGACCTCATCTCCAAGCACTATCACATTGAGGGTTAGGACTTCACCATAAGAATGAGGCGGGAAGGGGAGACATAGTTCAATCCTTGGCAATAAGCTAGAATTAACTGGGTTTGAGAGCTGCATTACACTGCTAACTAATCTTGAACTCAGTGGATCCTGAAAACCATGCCTTTTCACAATTTGCTGCAGGTAAGCCCCTCACTTCCACACTTTATTTGGGCAGTTTGCCTACAGTCAATAGTATAGACCACTATAATAATAAATATTCAATTTTTAATCTTTTTTTGTATCTGATTTATTAGTCCAGGAGATTCATACCTTTGGGGTGGAGGGATCCTCCCAGCTTTGTATTATCTTCACATTTATTTAATAAGCTTGTTTTTTATGTGTCCCTTTGAGTCAATAACTAAAATGATAAAATATAAAAGGGAAGAGGGGAGAAGCATAGAACTTTCCCTATATAGACCCATCATCAGTATCCTTTGGGTTCTGTCATTTAATAAGTTTACCAAGCTGTAATCATATACATTTTATAGTTTATTTATCCATAAGAAAATTGTCAAATATCTTGTAAAATGCCTTCAAAATTCCAAGTACAGTATGTCTACATCATTTTTTGGACCTCTCATTTCAGTAACAATGACAAAAATTTGAAATGAGATGGCCCAGCACATTTTGCTCTTGGTAAATTAATTCTGACTCCTTGTTAGGTGTTCTTTCTAACTCTATGCATCTTTTCTAATCTAACTCTAGTCTGCATTGGCATTTAGATCACCTTGATTTTCTATAACATTTAGGCTTCCGTGAAGTGTTCTATGATGGAATGTTGTTCATATTTTCTTTTTCAATATTTCAATTTAATTCAGTTTTTTCTATAACATGATTTTACAAGTACCATCTGCATTGCTTGAAACTGATCACATGAGAAGCTCTTCAAAAGTGCTTATTAAGGGACTTCCCTGGTGGTCCAGTGGTTACGACTCAGGTACTTTCATTGCAGGGGGCCTGGGTTTGATCCCTGGTCGGGGAACTAAGATGCCACAAGCTGCACAGCAAGGCCAAAACCAAAGATAAATGCTTATTAAAAGAATGAGTGAGTAGCATTCCCTTTTAGAGCAGCTATGGGGGGTTAGTTTGTGGTTATAGGAGAAGCAATGCTGAAGGAATTTTGAATGAGTTATAGGCTTTCAGGAGGCAGAGCAGAGAGAGAATGGGGGACAGAGCACAAAAGTACCACAACTTCTTTATCCATTTTTCTCTTTCCTGGGATATTTAAGGTGTACCGAAGTCGAGATTCTTGTAAACAGAGCAGCCCTAAACTTTGGGGTGCCTGTGTCTTGTTGATTTCTAGTTCAGGGGCTGTGATGCACCCTGGATTGACCACATCTACACCCACAGCTGGATGAGACATAAGGCTGGACACCTGGGGCTGAGAGGATTGGTGAGGTTGGGTGAGCAAAAGTAATGCCAGAGGACAAAATGCAGGATTTTTAAATTTAAAAACAATTATTCTCAAAGCACATATACTATATAGAAGAAAATGCAAACCCAAGTGGATCTATTTTTCATTTGTCCAGGCTTCATTAGATGTTACTATTGTGAATGCAGTACGACTCAAGAATTACGTAAAACATTTTAAAGGGTTTGTTTACATGTGAGATAGTAAGTTCCCATAGAGTTACCTGAAACTGAAAGTTCTCCCACTTCGTGGCCTTAACCAGTCATTTAAATTTTCAATAAAAAGGCTTTAACCTGGTTCATTAATTCCTCAGGGCATTCTTATGTTTCTTATGTTTTTTCTAGTTACCACTGACTCCTTTTTCCTGAGTCAGTCAAAAGTTTAGTTTCACTTTATCCTGTTCCTCTTCTACACTACTTCAAATCACATGCAACATTCCTCTGATTTCTCTCATTTCTCTAAAATGCCTAACTCAAGGTTGTGTTATCTACAGAGAGCCTATTTTTACTGAAGGTTTTGGGCAACAAAGGGTGCCAAGTTTACTATACAATTCTTTTTTTAATATGTATTTATTTACTTTGTTGTGCCGGGTCTTAGTTGCGGCTTGCAGGCTCCTTAGTTGCGGCTCGCCAGCTCCTTAGTTGCAGCACGTGGACTCCTTAGTTGTGGCTCTTAGGATCCTTAGTTGTGGCATGCGAACTCTTAGTTGCAGCACACATATGGGATCTGACCTGCTCATATTAAAATTAAATCAAATGATCCCTGACCACAGATCGAACCCAGGCCCCCAGCATTGGTAGTGCAGAGTCTTATCCACTGTGCCACCAGGGAAGTCCCAACTATATAATTGTTTTAAAAATCTTAAAATTGATTATTAGATACCATTCCCCTACATTCAACTGGGCATTTCCTACCTTGAGGAATTTCTCATCAGTCATGGCCTACTTTGGACCCAACTTTCTGTGTTCTTCTCCTGTCTCTACCAGATAGCCTCCAACTCACTATTTTTTTTTTAATTAAAAAAAAATTTTTTTAAACATCTTTATTGGAGTATAATTGCTTTACAATGGTGTGTTAGTTTCTGCTTTATAACAAAATGAATCAGCTATACATATACATATATCCCCATATCCCCTCCCTCTTGCGTCTCCCTCCCACCCTCCCTATCCCACCCCTCTAGGTGGTCACACCTGAGCTGATCTCCCTGTGCTATGCTGCTGCTTCCCACTAGCTACCTATTTTACATTTGGTAGTGTATATATGTCCACGCCACTCTCTCACTTCATCCCAGCTTCCCCTTCCCCTTCCCCGTGTCCTCAAGTCCATTCTCTATGTCTGTATCTTTATTCCTATCCTGCCCCTAGGTTCTTCAGAACCTTTTTTTTTTTTTAGAGTCCATATATGCGTGTTAGCATATGGAATTTGTTTTTCTCTTTCTGACTTACTTCACTCTGTATGACAGACTCTAGGTCCATCCACCTCACTACAAATAACTCAATTTCGTTTCTTTTTATGGCTAAGTAATATTCCATTGTATATATGTGCCACATCTTCTGTATCCATTTGTCTGTCGATGGATACTTAGGTTGCTTCCATGTGCTGGCTATTGTAAATAGAGCTGCAATGAACATTGTGGTACATGACTCTTTTTGAATTATGGTTGTCTCAGGGTATATGCCCTGTAGTGGGATTGCTAAACTGTATGGTAGTTCTGTTTTTAGTTTTTTAAGGAACCTGCATACTGTTCTCCATAGTGGCTGTATCAATTTACATTCCCACCAACAGTGCAATGGGTTCCCTTTTCTCCACACCCTCTCCGGCATTTATTGTTTGTAGGTTTTTTGATGATGGCCACTCTGACTAGTGTGAGATGATATCTCATTGTAGTTTTGATTTGCATTTCTCTAATGATTAGTGATGTTGAGCATTCTTTCATGTGTTTGTTGGCAATCTGTATATCTTCTTTGGAGAAATGTCTGTTTACGTCTTCTGCCCATTTTTGGATTGGGTTGGTTGTTTTTTGATATTGAGCTGCATGAGCTGCTTGTAAATTTTGGAGATTAATCCTTTGTCAGTTGCTTCATTTGCAAATATTTTCTCCCATTCTGAGGGTTGTCTTTTCGTCTTGTTTATGTTCTCCTTTGCTGTGCAAAAGCTTTTAAGTTTCATTAGGTCCCATTTGTTTATTTTTGTTTTTATTTCCATTTCTCTAGGAGGTGGGTCAAAAAGGATCTTGCTGTGATTTCTGTCATAAAGTGTTCTGCCTATGTTTCCCTCTAAGAGTTTTATAGTGTCTGGTCTTATCCAGTAATTTCTTATGCAGTGCAGTTCAGCTCTCCACCCACTAGCCAAATAATGTCCAGGTTCATGTTTGCACACTCAGAAATTCATGAAGATGATTTGCTAAACAAAGGATTGTTGACCTTAAATTTCCAACATTTAACAGCAAAACAACTGAGGGCTCTTTGAAATTGGTTTTCAAATTCTTAGGAAGGTTCCCTCCAGCTGTGTCTACAGCAAGATCCTACATGTCCTGGGTCTTATTTTTACCTTTCTGAAACATCAGATGATAACAACTATAGGCACAGACAAAACATTCTGGCATCCTAGAGTTGTTCCCCAACCATCAAAAACCCATTTTGTTGACAAAATCTATTCATTACTTAGCTGTATCATCAATTGGATGAGAATACATAAAGCACAGATTTCAAATGTAACTCTTCTATCACCTTACATAAATAACTTTTAATCACCCTCCTGAAGATAGGGGCTTGTAGTACCCAGAGTTTGAAAAGAAGCAGAAGGAAAGTAAAAGAGTCTTTCCTCCTCTTAGGAGGAAACTAGCTTAAACTCTAGTTACCAAAGAAATACGATTCTCTCCTCTCTCTGTGGACCTATGTTGCCACTTGGATTTATGGTGACAGTGTTTCCTGGCTCTCTGGATTTATGCCTGACACTGAAGTTGCACAGACGGCCATTTACATTTCTTTAGAAGACTTTTTAACTCTGTAGCTCTAACAACTGCTTTTGAGCAAAGGCAAATTAGGTAACTTTGAAGGTCAAAGTCTTGCATTTTGTGTTTCTTCCTTACCATTGCTATATTATGTGTAGCTGACACAGCCTGAAGTTACGGCATGATACACCATATGTGTTTAAGGGTGGGGGACAAAATCAACCCAAAGGAACCTACAGTCCCCTTCACTATGCCAGTTTGTGTACAACAATTGATTTACGTTCCTCTTTTCTTCAAGAGCCAGAAGGTGGCATCTGACTACGTATTTTAATATTTGTGTTTATTTCATTAAATATATTATACTTAGATTGACAACTTAAACTTATCTTCTATTTTTAAATATAGAATTAAGTACAGCAAATTAACTTGCTGGAGAAAAAACAAATGATACAAAGCAAAAAATACAGAAAGGCAATAAGGCCATCTATCCTCAGATCCACAGAATAGATCAGAATTGTCTTCAAATGATTATGACCTAAATATTTTTAGAAAGACTTCCACAGTGATTTGGAACTGTTCAACCAGTAATAAGACCATTAAAATGAAAAGGTAAGAAAAATATACACTATCTTTCAAATTACCCTGACTTAGGCTTAAACTTCAGAGATCTAATTAGATCTCAGATCTAGAGAAATGCAAGGAAATGACCTCTCAGCTTAGAAGGCCATCTCTTTTCTTTTCCCCTTAGACAGCCTATGTTCACTGTGAATTATCTATCACAATATTAGTAAAATTGAGGAAAAACAAACAGGAAAACATAGATGAAATGTTTTAAAGATGTTGTTCCTCTTTTTATAATTTCATTGACCTTCAATATATCCATTGAAAAAACACAGTTTGTTATCATTCTGTACACTCTTGGTGCTAAGCATGTTGGAGGTAAAAGAGAACAAGCTGTGATTCCTGTCCTCAAGTCACCCACAACCAAGCCTGGAAGGCTGTCACAAAGAGGTCATCAAAATGCAACGCAGTGAAGGCAATGACAGATGTGCAAAACTGTGAGAAAAGCTCAGAGCAAAGTATTTCCTGAGGAACACAGTGAGAGCAAGTAGGAGAGTCTGGAAGGCTTCCTGGAGAAGGCGACCTGAACTGAATTTCATAACATTAGCAGGAATTCCACATAGACCAGTAGGCTAAGAAAGTAGAAATGGCATTCTAGGCAAGAGACTACCAGAAAAGGGTGTGAGGGTGGCATTGGCGGGTGCTAAATGACAGAGTTCCTTATATGCTATATATTGATATCAGCATATATATTAAAGGGTTTGATATTTAGCCTGTAAAAGTTAGGACTCTTCTGAAGGGTTACACACCAATCTGTGACATGGTCAAATGTGAGTTTTAAGAAGATCACTCTGGTGGCAGGATGAAGAATTAGTCATAATGGGATAAGACCGGAGGCAGGCAGTTGAGTTTGGAATCTACTGCGCGAGATGATGAGGGTTAAACCAAAACCTTGTTATAAGAACAAAGAGAAAAGAATCTATCCCAGAGCTATTGAGGTGGGAAAGTTGGCAAGATTTTATGGTATGTATGGTAGTGTGTGCAAGAAAGGTGGGGTCTGCAGCAATTTCTTGTGTGGTTGCTGGATGGAAAGTAATATCAGCAGATAAGATAGAAAATACAGGAAGAGGGAAAATTTTTAAGAGGAAACAAAAGTGCTCATATTCAGAAGTACCGAGAGAGATGCCTATAAGGCATCCTGTGGAGAGGTCTAGTCAGCAAAAGGCTGTGTAACTATACTGTAGAGGTCCAGATTAGAGACATCAATTTGGAAGTCTTTAGTAAAGGTTAGAGATAACGAGAACAGCCAGGATCTCTCAGACAGAATATGAGCGCGAAATAAGGGGCTCTAGAAAAACCCTTGGTGAATTCCAACCTTTAAGAGGTGGGCAGAAGTTCCCAGAAAAGAAACTGAGAAGTTAATGTCCATTTTTCAAAATTATCAACGTGACTGAAAGAGAGTGTGTGTTGACAGCCCTAATGCCCTGCACTTTCCTTTAAAAAATGACAATAAGGGCTTCCCTGGTGGCACAGTGGCTGGGGGTCCGCCTGCCGATGCAGGGGGCGCGGGTTCGTGCCCCGGTCGGGGAGGATCCCGCGTGCCGCGGAGCGGCTGGGCCCG
>NW_006778796.1:2832383-2836112 GCF_000442215.2 Lipotes vexillifer
CAAAAAAAAAAAAAAAAAAAAAAAAAGACAATGAGGCTTGCAGGTATTTAAGTACTTAGGGTGTAAACCCCACAAATTGGAATTTTTCGTCTTCCTTGGATGTCTCTCTGCCTGAGTTTTGACCTCTAAACATAAAGTGTAATGAACAGTCGTTGATATCCTTCTTACAAATAAAGACTTCCTCTTCAAACATTTACAGAATTTTCTTGTGCGAAAAGCTTACTAAAAAGAATGTCTTGAAGAGTGGCAGTGAAGAACTGGAAGCACTGGATGGAGAAGAACTTTGAGAGTTTGGCTGCAATGGAGCAAAATACAACAACAGGTTTATTACCAGATGAAGAAAAATAATAAACACGTTGCTCCCTGCTTTATTAGTCAAGGGTTAGTTGTATATAAAAGATCCTGTTGCAAAATTCTACACTCCAAGACAAGTTGAACAGTTTTCTTTTGGAAAATCAGTTATACATTTCTAGGACTTATTATTTTTCCACAGTTAAATCTCTGTTCCTGTCCTTGTCATTTCACATTTGGTATTCCAAAACCCACTCCTCACCACCTGTCTTAGCCCTCTCTTCAATCTGTCCAAAATCTTACAGCTAAAATCATCTTTCAAATCTCTTCTTTCACCACAGTACTTTCTTCCTTAAGATTACTTTTCAATGTTTTAAATCAACATTTCCTGGGAGCCCTCAGGGACCTACTAGTAACATCTTCTTAGCCTCAAAAGAAATATATATGTATATATATAATTTAATTTTAACAAATGATAATTTATTGAGCTGTGAACAATTAAAACAGAAACAAAAATAGTAACACCTTTTATGTGTGTAGTTACTGAAATTTTTCCAAGGCTTTTCATCTTATTAACTTTAATAACTTCTATCCTTTGACTGATGTTATTCTCATTTTAGACGGAAGAAACTGAGACCCAGAATGTTTAGGGGCTTTATCCAAACTCATGCAAGGTCAAAATGAATTTCAGAACTCAGTTTTCTCAACTATCTACCTAGTGCTTTCTCTACTTAAGTAAAATGGTATACCTAACACTGCCTGGAATTAATGCCAATAAAAAAGGGAGCAGGGCTTCCCTGGTGGCGCAGTGGTTGAGAGTCCGCCTGCCAATGCAGGGGACACGGGTTCGTGCCCCGGTCCGGGAAGATCCCACATGCCGCAGAGCGGCTGGGCCCGTGAGCCATGGCTGCTGAGCCTGCATGTCCGGAGCCTGTGCTCCGCAACGGGAGAGGCCACAACAGTGAGAGGCCCGCGTACTGCGAAAAAAAAAAAAAAAAAGGGAGCAAACATTACTGTGTGCCTATAGTACATTTGGCACTGAGCTAAATAAATTATACAATAATTTCCATTAATCTTCTCAATCCCCCATCATTTCTTTTTTCTAACTGAAGACTAGGAGTGCAAGAGCCAGTAATATTACTCGTTACATAAGTAATAAAGAAAGTAGTATAATTTATTTCATAATTAATAAAGGAATAATTTGAAACTATGTTTCTGATCCCAAAGTCTGAGTTCTTTCCACCTAAGTGCACTGTCTCACATAGTAAAAAGCTTCAAGCCCATTTCCATCTGTTGTATCTACACAATACAGTTTTATTAAGTGGCAATTATATTACAAATATATTGCAGACAAGATGATAATGAAAGAAAAATGCCATCAGCCCTGACCTTGAGAAGCACCCAGTCTTGGAGGGAACACCAACAAGTAAACACAGCAAAAAGTACAGATTTTTCCTTTAATAGCAATGGGGGAGGGCTAAAGATGAAAGGCGTTTTGTTAAAAAGAATGTAAAAGAAAATAAAAATATTTTTAAATGTTAAAAAATAATGTAAAATGATTGTTCAGTAACAAAGCTCTCAAAACAGTGATTCTCAAACCTTATTTTGTTATACATTAGGACATTTTATTATAACCATGGACAACCTGTATGTCTGAAAGAAACTAAGAACAAATTTTAATCGACATAACAAGCTATAGGTATATGAGGGAGATGAATCATGACATTCAATAAATAATGATACCTCACCTATAGCACAGTCAGGAAGCATGGTCCTTCAAGGGATGAAATACAGTATGCTTGGTACAAACTATGAATGTATACCTGATAAGGTAACTTGCACGTATGCTTATTTAGTAAATACTTATTGACTCTGGCAGTGAGAAGGAGGTGGTGTGCACTTGGAAATGAACACTGAAATGTTAAATACCCAGAAAGCAGAACTGTGCTCTGTTTAAAACATCTACTAGCCATCATGTAATCAGCGTAATAAATTTTACAGCTCACATATTTTCTACTACTGTTGACCCTCCTGCTGCTAAATTATTTCCATCTTTCTAAGCTACAAGAATTCTACATAAACAGAATCCCAGAAAAGTCATCCTATTATTCTTACCGAATTCAATTATCAATAACGTTTATTAAGGACCAACTATGAGCCAGGCACTTAATAGAAGTTTCCTTGACAAATGGACAAAATTTTGGAAAGACTGACCTCACTGAATACAGATACTATGTCCTAGTTATTCTGCATTCCTTTAATACACACACATTAATGTCACATTTGTAACAGGTTTAGATGGGTATTTATCAAGTGTGGATTTAAGGAGTCTTATTCTTGGTAAATTCAAAAGCCATTTGAAACATATGGGTTCATTCTTTCAATCCAAATTCATCTTTTTCAAGTTTAAATGAATTGGTTTTGAAACATGAATTTAGAAAGGCAGAAAGACTAATCAAAGAAGCTCCTAAGACTTCTCACCCTGGAGAAACATATGGATGTTACTTAAAATTAATTCAGAAAAAAGACAGGTTGAAATTTCTTATTTAAATCAAAGCTTGTCTTTGCAGTATTACATACGGCATGATTGTTAGATGTGTACCAGACGGAGTTCACTTTAGCAATCGACGCAAACTGACTCTGGCTGATGTAAGCAAATAAAAAGGAGTTTTTAAAAGATGTTATAAGGGGAGGACCCAGATTTGAATCACTAAGGAGCCTGGAGAAGAGAAAGAATCATGTAGCAACGACACAGCCGGAACCACAGCCAAACTCCAACCGGAGAGCTACTGCCAAGCGGAACCCTGTTGCTGCCACCATGAATCTCTTAATCCCACATCGCACCCTCCCACATTATTGGCACTGGACGCTGGGTGACACCACTTTCCACTGGCACAACCAAGAAGTTTCTACTGCTCTCCCTTCCTGGTATCATTTGCTTTTGGTTTAAGATCCAGGGTGAGTGGTCTGATTGGCTCTGATAATGAAAGAAAAATGCCATCAGCCCTGACCTTGAGAAGCACCCAGGAAGGAGATTCAGATGCTATGAAGAAAGTTGTAAAGATAAATAGTAACAACAAGATGATATTAATGTTTGCCACTGTGACAACTGTCCTACATTCTTCACCTCTTATCTCTGATTTTGCTCAATTCTTCCATTTCTGTCTTCTTTCCTAAGTCTATAATGTGCATCCCCCTACAGAATTTAAAGTCACATCCCTATTCCTTAGGTATTGGATATGATTGAGTTCATCTGCATTGGACAGAAAACCTCCAAAACAGCACTGGTTTAAACAAGTTAGAAGTTTTCCTATCGATCACAAAAGGATTTTGAAAACCAGCTGCCCAGAATTGTCACAGTGGCTCCAAAATTATAATGAGATCATGACCCACTCTTTCCATTGTACCACCACAGGCACCTCATCGTCCAAAATGGCT
>NW_006778796.1:2836122-2939947 GCF_000442215.2 Lipotes vexillifer
CACCTCATCGTCCAAAATGGCTGCCAGAATTCCAACCATCACATCTGCAGGCCAGCAAAGTGAAAAAGTGGAAGGGACAATATGCTGTTTGCCTCTTCCCTTGTAAGGAATTCTTGTGGAAGCCACACACGAAACTTCTGCTTATATTTCATTGGCCTTGCTTAGTCACCTGTTTGTACCTAGCTGCTAAGAAAATTAGGAAATAAATCTTTAACTTGGGCAGCAATATGCCAGGCTAAAACTCGAGATTCTGACACTACTGGAGAAGGGGTGAGTGCCTAATGGGGAAAGAGGGTGTGTAAATAGCATTGTCTCAAACAATTTGTTTTTACTGTTCTCTCAGTATCCCCTCTGTGGTATTTTTGTCTCACACACAGAACTGGCTGAGGTAAACAAGTATCATCTCCTGGAATGCACACCATTATTTAAAAGCAGACTTCTCTAGTACATACTCATTGTTTGCCTCCACTGGTTGTATTTCCTGCTCTCCACAAAGAATACCTCAGTTGCTTTAGGGAATTTTTCTTCCTTCAGTCTCAGCCATATGGTTTACTATGCTCTACCCTCAGTTCCAGGGTTCAGTGTAGTCCATCACCCAGGTCCTAAAATTTGAGGCAGTAACTGGTATCTTATTTCATTCAATTAAAAAAAAAAAAACAGGAAATTTGGAGGTAGATGTTTCTGGGGATAAAAATCAGCCATGTAACAAATAATTTTTGTATATGTACAATGTATCAACAATAGTTCTAGACACTTAGAATATAGCGGGGCATTGATTCAGGTGCAGACGACAGAAACTATTCTAGATAGTTTAAGCCGAAAGGCATTTAGTACAGGGTCCTTAGCTTACAAAATCACTGGAGGAGCTGAAGGAGCCAGACCAAGCCTCAGTCTTTAGAAATGATTCCCAGAACACCATAAAGGAATTGGCCTAATAAGGCAGCTGTTTTCCCTGTTACCAGAAAGCTGGGTAATCAGGAAGCTGCTGGTTCAATTGCTGACTCAAGTATCACACTGTTTCCTTCAAGATCCCAGCATGAGGAAGCCAGCTGTTGGCCCTAAGATCACATCACCTTGACTACAATTCAAGCCCTATACCCTGCCTCCTGGCACAAGACTGGACACTGGAAACTCTAATAACATTGATGCAGAAAACGCAAACAAAGGCAGACCAAAATCTCCACAACTGTGCTTACCTTCAGAACTCGTTGAAGCAATACAGTAGAGACTGGCTTCCTTCCACCTTGCAAATCGTACGTGGATGGCTTTGTCGGCGTAAATACATCATCTGAAAAGAAGTTTAGAAACTGTTTTAAATGTCCCTGTCTCAAAAATGAAGTGAAGGATATTACAGAGGAATAAGAACGGAGTTTTTGCATCCAGTCTGCAGTATCTGTCACAAGCAGTCAACAGGGTAGATGAAATCTCTGTCTTCTGTGACACTGAATCTCTGTCCTCTTAAGGAGACTCCTCTCCTCCTAATGAGTGACAAACTAATTAAACGAGGAGGCCATTAGATGGAGGCGACTCTATTACCATGGCAGCCTTCATAAGCAAACCAAAATCTAAGCCTGTAAATGCCTCAAGGTTACGATATCAGAATGCCAAGGACCACCAATCACAAATAGCCAACTAGGCTTAAAGCTGCAGCCAATCAATAATTTCCTTACTTTGCTTCTGCCCTTTCTCTAGAAGAGTCTCTCCCTGTCCATAGAGCACTAACCACTTCTGTTTTGGTGCTGCCCAAGTCAAATCCGTTTTTGCTCAAATGAACTCCTAAATACTGTAATATGCCTCCGTTTATCCTTCTAACAGGAGCAACCAGAACGGATTTACACTCTGAATAGTGTGGTAAGTACAGGTGAGTCTTTAACTTCTCTCAGCCATTTCACCGTCTTGAAGGGAGACAGCCTGAAAATGACACTGATCAATGAACAAGAGCAGAGCCAGGGACTTCATAGAGAAATATATAACTAGAGCTCCAATGACATTGCGCACCTCTAGATCAAGCCATGCCTGAATCCCGTCTTCCTTGAACTGCTATGTTAACTCAGCCGATATACCGTCTTTTGGGTTAAGCCATCTTGATTGGGATTTTCCATCTCTGTCAACTAAATGATTCTTATTCACATAGCGCTTAGAACCAGAAATGGGGTATTGAAAAAGATTTAACTTATGCAGAATTGTCTACATTGAAGTAGGGGAAAAGGTCATGAGGACTCTGTCATCTGCAGCTGAGAAAACTGGCAACCTTTGTTACAGGGTACGAAAACTCCTTGTTAACACAATAGCAGTTGGTCCACCGCCCAGGCCTGGGCCCTGGAGGTGAGCGGCGGCGCTAGGACCTGGAGGGCGGAGGCTGCGGCGGAGCCTGGGCCGCCCGAGCGGCGCGGCGCGAACTCTGGCTCTCGGCTCCCCGCGCCTTGTCAGGGGGCTTGGGGGCCACAAGGGGCCAGGCGCTCCCCGGGGCAGATGAGGAAACGGAGGCTCGGAGACGTCACATGACTTGCCGGAGGCCCCTCAGCCAGTGTAGCCCCACACCCCTGCCCCTGGGCTGCCTGCAGGACTCTGTCCCCTGCCCCTCAGTAGCAACAAACTCCCAACAGTGCCAGTGGGCTCTTTCATTAAGGCTCCCGGGCCGCATCCGTCAGCCTGCAGAAGTGGAGCATCACCGATGGCTCCATCCCCACTCTTGGCAACAAAACGAGGCTTTCCCGGTGCCACCAGTATGCGATTGTCACCAGCTTCAGCCACCTGCTAGGCACCAAGCTGGGCCCGAGGTCCAGCGAGCACAATCCGCGCGAACGAGGCACCCACCTCGGGCTCTTCGGCCGACGCGGGCAACGAAACCCCCTTCCGCGTGACGGCCCGTTCCAGGGTATACTGTGTGCTGCGGAGGCCCCCGGAGTTCGCCAGCCGGACCCCGAAACTCTGTTCATCTTCTGGGGTCCTCCAAACAGGATCCAGGAACCCCAGGGAAGCCTGGCGCGCGTCACCCAGTGCGCAGGCCTGGTGTGCCCAGCACCGAGTTCCGTGCGCTCCCTCTCGGACGCATGCGCCAATTTGTGGACCTCTTCCGGGGTGAGAAAGGCAAGGACAGGGAAAAGTCCCATTCGCGGTGGAGCACGGGTTGGTTCGCCACGGCGATTGCACGTCTATAGCATGGTCCCCCTGCACCCCCTCCCCAGCTATTGCAGCCAGCAGCCCCGCCTGCAGTGCATGCCCTACGGCTACTATGAGCCCAAGGGGCTGGACGAGTATCACCTACATCTGGAATGGGCCTGGCAGCAAGGGCATCACAGACTCATCACGGAGAAGAGGGTCTTCTCATCCTGGGCCCAGCTGTACAGAATCACCTTCTCCCACACCCCTCCTGGACCTAGGTCACCCTGCCTGTGGGACCCTCACAAGGGACACAGGAGAAGTGCCTCTCCACCCAGCCTCTCGACCAAGGGCCATCTCTGGCCAATCAAGGCTGGTCCGAGTGTTTTTTGGTCAATCTGGGCCTTGAAGAGGGTGAATCCTCCAGCCATTCAGGGCCTGGGGGTATCTCTTGGCCAAATCAGGGATTTGGGCTTCTATGTGGTTAATCGGGTGTTGGGGGTATTTCTTGTCCAGTCAGGGTCTGAGCATAGACAGGTTATTTCTGAGTAATCTGAGGCTAAGGACATGTCCTTCCCCATGATTCCTTTGTCCAGAGCCCCAGGATGGACCCCAAATTACTTCCCATTGGCTGGGACAGTGGCGTCCTGTTCCAAGAAGCTGGGAACTCTGTGTTGCCCCCTCCCTTCCCAGAGCTAGAAAGAGGTTTTGTGGAGGTGGGAGCTATCTGGAGGCCAGGTTGGGACATTTGTGGGGTTGGAGGGCCCAGGGGTGGGAGGCTGGTGTTTGGGGTTTGGCTCTGCCCTGAGTGGCCTTGGACAAACCCCTTGCCCCCTTTCCGAGCATCCTTCTGCCTGTGTCAGGTTCCAATGTCTGAGAACACTCCCACCTCTCCCACCAACCACCTTGGGTCTGTCCTCCATAAGACTGGCGCCTCCAGCCACACCACTCCTTGCTGGGGGGCTCAGCTCCCTGAGGGTCTGAGGCTCCCTTCCCAACCTCCTCCTAGAAACTTGAGGCTATTTTTTTTTCATAGACTCCCCCAGGGTTTGGTTTGGGGGACTCTGATAGGAAGGGACAAACCTTCAGCTCTTTCCTTAGCCCCTCCCCTCAGCTGCCATTAGCTGGGATTTTAAAGAGCCAGACCCCTTTTTGGCCATACAGCAATGAGGTTTTCCACCGGCTGGAGGAAATTTGGGGGCTGAGAAAGTGGGGGATCCCAGCTAGTCTGGGATTTCCTGCAGCACCTTTGTCTGCAGCTGCTGGAGTTGTCCAAGAGTCTCCCCCAAACTGGGCCTGGGAAGGTTCTAGGGGGCCAGCCAGGATCTGTGTGGCCCGGGTTCTATCCCCTCACTCTACATCAGGCACTTTATTGCTGGGCCTCAGTGGGGTGTGTTTGCACCCTGCTCTTCTGGAGCCTGGAAGTGAAGATTGGAGGCCTTCCTGGAGAAGGCCGCTAGCAGTGAGCCATTGCACACTGGGGTGGAGGTGAGGGCATGCAACTACCCCAGACCTGATTTTGTAATGATTGTACAAGAATAAATGCACCTAAGATCCAGAAAAACAAAACAAAAACAAACAAAAAGTAACTTGTAGCTTTAGGCTCAGACCGTGTATTGAATCTGAAGCATTAAAAGATTTAGTAGGAAATTTTTAAGATATTTGTGTGTTAGCTGCCTCTTACAGCCTTTTTTCGCCATCATATATTAACTATGTACTATGCACCAGGCATTATACTAACAATTTACTTGTATTAGCTCATTTAATACCTGATGGCACAGGTATAATAATAATCTCCATTTTACTGATGAGGAAACTGAAGTAGTCTGTAGAAGAAAATAGGAGAAACCAGACCTATAGAAAATAGGAAAATCTGGGCCAAAGAAAGAACATCCACTTTTCTCAGAGTGATTCTTTTGATGTGTTCCAAGTAATTAAAGTTGACTAGAAGATGTCTTTGCACAGGTAGAAAAAAAACTGAATTATCCAGCCCCATGCTAAAATCAGTTGTAATAAAAATCACAGAGAAGAAAAATTATCAAGTGATAAAATTAGAGCCTGAGACAAGTTTTATTGCCTGGGCACCTCCCAAATAACGTCTTGTGTATTCAGTACAGGAAAAGGGGGCCATCACCTCACATTGCAAAGATGCAGATGAGTGACTCCCCCAAACCCCATTCCATCAGCCTATTGTTCTGAATTGCTCCCTAGAAGAGAACAAGGCAGAGGCCATTAAATGAACACCTATTTCTGAGAAACAAATTTCTCTGGGCATGTTATAAACTCAAAGACTATGATCTAATAACATCCCTGGCTTTGTTTACTATCCCTTGAAGTTCAATAAAAGTAATTTAAAGTCTGCTTAAAATTCAATTAAAGTATTAAGGAAATAGTTTGAGGGCAAAACCTTCAACCAGTTAATGAGGAATTACGGTTGTTGATGACTCTATTCCCAAGGCAATTCTCAGGCCCCAGACCAAGAGAACGAGTACTGCCTGAAGCCCCAAAGGTAAATACCACCCAAATTCCTATCTAAGCTGTGATCACAGTGCCAGTAGATAAGAGATAACTTCCGAGGGGATGTAGAAGCACCTGATCCACTGGGAATTTGCTTTGCTCCCAGGTCAAGGAGCCTGTGTTACTCTGGTCCAGCAGGAAATATATGTCTTACAGACCATTGATTAATATATATTTTTATTTGTTACCCTCCATTGTATATTGATTTTACTGTAAGAAGTTAACACTTCCCAGTTAAATTCGGTCAGATCATCACACCACAGGAAGCTACATTTGGATAAAACCAAGAATCTGGCTCACTACCTAGAACAAGAGCCAACAAACTACAGTGTGGACCAAACCTGTCCCTTCCCCCACTTGCATTTGTGACTAAAATTGTATTGAAACTCAGCCACACACATTTGTTTATGAGTTGTCTAAATGGCTGCTTTCACACTGCATTACCATAGCTAGCAGGCTTAACTGATTGCCACAGAGGCATTATGACTCACAAAGCATAAAGTGTTTTAAGATCTGGCACTTTAAAAAAAATAGTTGTCTACCCCTAACCTAGAGAATCCTAGTTCTGGCTCTGGATGCAGCAGTGTGATTGTTTCAGGGGTAGCACAACCACACGCACTTTCGATGATTCCCTAGGACTTGCAAAACTCAGAAACAGTTATACTCGGGCTAATATTTATTACACCAAAAAGATACAAAGCAGGATCAGCAAGGGGAAAAGATGCACCTAGTGGAGTCTGTTGGGAAATAGACACAGGTTTCTAAAGCCCTCCTTCACGGACGTCACACAGGATGCGCTGTTCCTCCAACAATGATCTGTAGCACATGCAAAGTGTTTCCACCCAAGGAAGCACACCTGCATCTCAGGTGTGCACCTGCAGGACTCTTACTGAGGGCTGGTTACAGTCGGCACATTCACCTGCGTGGCCAGCCATGATTTCCTCATCTCCAGAACCCCAGAAGGAAACCAGTGTCCACCAGAAATCACAGTGTCAGCATAAACTATCTGGACAAGTTGGTCTAGCACGGTTGGGTGTCTCAGGCATATAAAACAACCTTATTAATTCGTAACAGAGGGAACATTCCAAGGGCCATGTCTCCAGGAGTCAGCCAAGGCTCGGTCACACGCAGGCCCTCCTGATGATATGCTAATGTTGAACGACCAGGCCTGGTGTGTTAACTCTTTTCCACTCAGGGAAGCGAGTTTGGAGGGTCTCCTTGGAAAGGAGATGGGGCAGGTACATAAGCCTCAGCATATCTTGATGGGAAGAAGAATGCATATGGATGTAGGGTAGTCAAGCAGAAAGTAGCAGATACTTGCCTCCCCAGCATCTTTTTTCTCCTAAACAAAACCTAGATTCCTTTGGGAGACCCGTGTCAGCCAGAATTTATTTGCAGATATACTGACCCTCTATTTCAGGGTTGGACCCTAATAGTTTATCCCACTCTTCTGGCTGCAGTGATTGTTTCAGAGACTGTCATATGATCAAATTTCTGGCAAGAAGAGCTTTTTATGGGAGATTTCTAGGTAAGAAAGTTTTCGATTTTTCTACAGAAACTATTTTCTAAAACGTGCTCTTTCCTCCCTGCTTCATTTAGGATGTAATTGTCTGGCCTAGATGTTTTCCAGTCACTTTTGCTACCATTAATACATCTTGTATGATGTCCAAGCTCAAAAGTACTTAACAGCAAAACTGTGAGAGATACAGAGAAAGAGCTGGAACCTTGAAGACACATGACCCTAAATCAAACAGTTCCCCTGATGCTGTATGTCTCTGGGTTTTCTATTAGGTGTCCCCCATCCCCTTGCCAAAAGTCTCTTTTCATTTAAGCCAATCTGAACTGGGATCTCTGTCACTCACAATAAACATTCCTGATTGATAAAGTATCATCATTCCTATTTTATAAATGAGAAGGCCTAAGCATAGACAAGTTAAATAATTAGCCTACAGTCACAACTAGAATAAATGGCAGAGCCAGGGTTCAAGAGCATTTCTCTTTGTGTCCAAAACTGATATGTTTTTCTCCAAATTCATGCAGCCACTAGATTAGAATTTCTTGTTAAACTCACCCTGCATCCTCCACCAGAATCAGCTGTGTATTTGAGACCCACCCTTCATTTAGATACCACATGGGAATTCATTGTAGCATCAGCAGTTTTATAGCTGTCCCATCTCTAAAAACTAGGAATATCTGAGATTTAATGTCAAAAAAAGAGTAGAGACCAAACTGATCAGTCCTTTGGTTTTTTGTTTTTGTTTTTTCTTTTTTGCGGTACGCGGGCCTCTCACTGCTGTGGCCTCTCCCATTGCGAAGCACAGGCTCCCGGGCCCAGCCACTCCACAGCATGTGGGGTCTTCCCGGACCAGGGCACGAACCTGTGTCCCCTGCATCAGCAGGTGGACTCCCAACCACTGCGCCACCAGCGAAGCCCAGTCCTTTGGTTTTGTATCCTCCTCCTCCTTAGCCACTTTTTATATTATATTCCATTTTTTCTGAACCATACATGGAGTGAAATAAATATCATTATCGTTCTGGGATTCCTGAAGAACTCTAGATTTTAGGTTCAAAAGTTAGATCCAAATAAAAACAGTTAGTTGAATTTAGCTTCTAATAAAAAACCATCTCAGATGATTTTACTAGCCTTATCTATAATTGTATATATCAACAATTCATCCTTATGTATAATCTCAATTACATTCATACAGGAAAAGAACTACTATGTACGTCCCCAGAAAAAAAAAAGGTGAAGTGTAACTGTGGGGGGGAAATCTTTTCAAATATTCTCATACTGTGAGCCTATTATAAGTGCAAAAAGATTAAAACTATAGTATAAAGATATATATCTAAATTACTACAAACAACTGTTTGACTGGAGCTGCCTAGGGTACATCAGTAGCCCCTAAATGGTCAAAGGCTATTGCTGCAGGCAAGGTCCAAAACCACCTGCTTATATAAAGAACTTTAGATGACAGGACTGATATTATGCATGTATTTTGATACTTCTTGAAATGACGATTTTAAAAACAAATATCTATCCAAAACTGACAGAAGGCAAACAGATTGGGAGTTAAGTTTGTAATTCTGCTACTGACTCATCCTTTGCCTTGTGTAGAAAGGTGATAATTTCTTAGGATATTTCACAAATCTCCTGCCCTGTCATTGTTATCTACAGAAAAAAGAAAATTCAGGTTATATTGGAACTTATGTAGGCATTCTATTTCACTCCCTCTGTACAACCCCAAGCAAAATTGTGAAATAGGATAGGTTTATTTTATTCCCCAAGTCCACATTAAGTCCTACCTTTGTATGAAAAGGTATGGTAAACTAGTTACACTACAATTTTACATTTTTTTATGCAACCCTAGGAAGAAAAACATATTACAGCAGACAATAATCCACATATACATGTATAGATAGACAGCATATAACTTTTGTTTCAATTATATATTAGTGGGTATTTTATACGTTATATGAAATTATATACTGCATATATAATATAATGTATGTATTTAATATACATAAAATTGGAAAAAATTTTAAATAAAATAAAGAAAAAATATATATACAATTGAAGCAAAAGTTATACAAAAATACTTTCCTGTACTTTATGTAATGCACTGAGACATTTTTTATTCTATTCTGTTCTTTTTCATTTTTGTTAAAAGCAGGTCACAACTTGACTTATTAAATTGATGTCAAAACCTGCTAATGGGTTATGCTCACAAATTTAAAAGCAACAATTTATAATAAAGACTAAATATCCATCAATGTCCCAAACTCCTACTTCTGTAATTTATATGTCAACAGAGATAAGAACCAATTGAAAGATGCTTTAGAGTATAATATCAGACATCAGTGAGGACACTGGAATACTTACTTGAAAGTTTTCCCTGAATTTGACAGATTCTTTCACCAAGACAGGTTTTTCTTCCTGCAAAGCTCACAGTAACCTTACAGTCAGGGGTGGACAGGATGCAAGTAGTGTACACCACTTTCAAGCCTGGTCACAAATCTCATGCATGATCACCATCCTCCATCCCCTGATGTAAGGCAGATAGCAGAGTGGTCTTGAAAGTGAGGAGCTGAAAAGGCAAAACTACAAGATGGAAGGAGGCTAGATACCTTCATCACTGCTCAAAAAAGACTCACTTTTTTTTGAGCACTCATCAATCATGAACCCATTTTAGACATTACATGAGAGAGAAAGAAACTTCTATTGTGTTAAGCCCCAAAGATTTATAGCAGCTAGCATTGCTTTTTACTAATACATAAGCTATCATTTCAGAAAATACTAAGAATAACCTTCTACCAGGACACAATAGAAGCTCTTCACTTTCAAGGAGAGATACACCCTTTGAAGCATTCCCAACACAAGGAGGAGGAAGGACCCATTTCTGGATCAGACATAATGCAGACTATACTCAGACGACTTCCTATGTCAACTCTTCTTAGTCTACTTTTCAGTTTTTCTTTCATGGTCTTCTCATTTCCACAACTTCACTTTACATCCCTATATAATCTCCTCAAAACCCCATATCCTTGTCCCAGACTTTCTTCCATATTCCAAATCCAAACTCCTTTGAATGTTTCGGCAATGATAAACACATTTATTTTATTTATCATTATTTTTTGCAGTACGCGGGCCTCTGACTGCTGTGGCCTCTCCCGTTGCGGAGCACAGGCTCCAGATGCGCAGGCTCAGCGGCCATGGCTCACGGGCCCAGCCACTCCGCGGCATGTGGGATCTTCCTGGACCAGGGCACGAACCTGTGTCCCCTGCATCGGCAGGCGGACTCTCAACCACTGCGCCACCAGGGAAGCCCCTATAAACACATTTTGATGCTAGTGAAATGACAAAAACAAGTGGAAGGAGGAGCAGTGAGACTAGGGGAATCTATTTGCAACACTACTTGAACGTGTGCCAAAACAAGATGTAAATATGTCCAATAGCTCTCTCTCCCTCCTCCCCTCCTTTGCAGATCTCATTCCAGGGACTCTTTAAGCAGCCTACTCTTTTATATTAGAATTTCTTTTTTTCCTTAGTGAATAGATAATGTTTCCAGCGCTTCCTACATCATCAAGGTAGAGTTCTGTTTTGTTGTTATTGATATTTCTGCCTTTAGTGAGTTGGGGGGCGGGTCATGAATTCGTGTTCCCAGTGCCTACCTTCCTTGGCATAGACTGTCTCTGAAAACTACTTTGGTTGAATTTGGTCTGGTCTCAGATTTACCTGATGGTCACCACTCACAGTTCCCGCAGAGCCCAGAGATTTCTCCTAGAAGGAAAGTTTCCAGAAAAATCAGAGGGATAAATAAAGAACGCAGCTGATTCCCACCTTGTGCTGATGCCCAAGAGGGTGATGAGAGCCACGAGGCATGTGGGCTCTTAGCTCCCTGACCAGGGATCAAACTAGCACCGCCTGCATTGGAAGGAGAAGTCTTTAACCACTGGACCGCCGGGGAAGTCCCTGCATTCCTACATTGTTGAACCTGAATTTCTGAGCTATGTCAGACTCGGGATGCCGCTAGAGCCATTCTCAAAACAATGTCTGCTGGTAACTGCAACTTTACATTTTCAAGGACTCCTCTCTTAACTATTAAATTTTAAACAGTGATGTTAGATCAGATACTAATAGAAAGATGAGACATATTTGTAGTGGTCAATAGATCCTGTTACGGATACGTTAATACTACATCAGAAGTTAAAACCTACCTAGGTAGAATTAGACAGCTGGCTACGAAGCCTCTGTGAAGTGCCAATTCCAGACTAGGTTTCAGACTTATTCTCCTGAATTCCTAAGGGAATGAGATCTATTTTTACTATTAAAGTTTCAGTTGTAACACCTCCTAAAAAAAAAAAAAGTCAGCAGAGCAAAGAGACCAAATGTGTAGTGTAAGGAAAAATTTTACATTCATCACTCTTATATGACCTGCTATGCAGGACATAGAAAATTATCAAAGCCTCAGTTGACAGAATGATTGCTCAAATACCACCCCTCCAAAAAATTCAAGAACAGTTAAGTTGATCATAAGAAAACACATCCCGTAGCTGTGTTGCCCATGGAGATAATTTGCCTAATGAAGAAAGGCAGTGGAACTTTCTTTTCAAGGGTCTCTGTGCAAAAGTATAATTCGGTGGACAGAGCCTGATCCCAGTCTTGGCTTCGAAAGATATCAATTATATATAGAACATTGATAATTGACTGAAGACTTTTGAAACTCAGTTCTCTCATAGTTGAAGGTAGGCATTTCCTGGTTAGAGTATTAAAATGATTAGATTGTGTGTATTTTTTCCAGCAAATAGTAGGTGCTCAATAAATAAATCATATAGTCATTAAAAATACAAAATCACTGTCATACTGAAAATTCCTTGGACTTAAAACAATTAAAAATGTAGCAAATGTGAATTGGGCATTTTGACTTACAGCAAAGGATATGTTCTCTTCTATATATTCTATCATAATATTGCATTTAATAGGAATTTATGTTGGTGGAACTGAATACATTGTATGAGGGAGAGAACAATAAGTATCTAAATACTTATATTCACAGAAAAATGTGCAAAAGCTTGAATTTTCAAGGAATGCAGAGCTATGGTTAATTTAATTTCTACTTAACTCCAGATTAACAGGAAAAATCATTTTGTTTGAACTCTTGCCAAAGATTTTCCAAAAATATATTAGTTCAATTTTCCATTGAAGTAAGAATAGAATGGACACACAATACTTCTCTAATGACTGATGGTTTTTCATGACTCAGGCTAATCAAGGTAAATTAATTATAAAAGTATTAATTATATTAGTATTAATTATAAAAGTGCCTACCACTCTATTACCCTTTTGTATTTAATTTAAAGTCTTATACTTACATACATATTATGTAATAATTTAATCAATTCCCTAGATGAAAAAGAAACATAAATATTCCAGGCTAATATTATCACTAATAAAACACTTCATCTTAGAGATGAATCTGAGTTAAGGTAAATTTTGTCCAGGTATTAATTTTCCAAAAATTAATAAAGGTAATTTTTTTCTAGTTTACTAAAGGTCTGAGCCTAACACACAGGTGTTCCTATCTTAACATAGAATTCATTTTCACAGTCCAGAAAAACAATATTATATTGACTATCATCTCCATCTTGATTACTCCCTGACCCTATAACCAGGTGTCAATTCAGAGCATCTATATTTTGTAGCTGTACTCTATTGTTTAATTAATTTCCTTGAATTATAATTATA
Organism: Lipotes vexillifer; assembly: GCF_000442215.2. NCBI lineage: Eukaryota > Metazoa > Chordata > Mammalia > Artiodactyla > Lipotidae > Lipotes > Lipotes vexillifer. The sequence continues at coordinate 2,848,985 of NW_006778796.1, forward strand.
TAATTACCTTGCCTTCCTCTTCCCCAACCTCCACCCTCATTGTAAATCACTTAAAGGTGGGAATTTGTGTCTTCTAATTTTTATATTATCCTTTGCAATGTCATAAACTATACCCTAAAATTAACAGACTCTCAGTAACTTTTATTGAATTGAGGCTTATGCAAACCATGCATTTTTCTGCTAAGCTACTATTTTTTATAAAATCCATCATGAGAATGATCATGTGCTCAAATAAAGGGAAAAAATGTCGTTAAATGTAGTATCCATTTGATAAGTCAGGGAATAATAGATAGTACCAGCTACCATCTATCTACAATTTTTCATCCATCGTTTTTGTCCCCTTTCTTTCAAGAGTTATCTGTACCTACCACACACCTTTGAGATGGGATTATGTAAGACAAAAGCAAATACCTATTGTCAATACCTCAAATTCCAAACACCTCCTATGGTGTTTGACTGACATGACATACACCTTTAACAAGAGCTGTCTTACAGAAACTACAGGAAAGAGACAGGCAGGCAGACTTCAGACAGCAGCTTAAAGTGACTGGCATTCTTCTTTTGACAGTTTCATTTGACTCTAGCTCAAGTCAACTTATCTTCCTACTCCACATGGAATTCTAATTTAACAGTGACTAGCATCTTAGGAGAAGAGGGGAAAGGAAACATTAGCAGGGCTTAGGAAAGCAGAGCGGTAGAGTTTAGCACTTAGTTCTCTCTAAAAACAACATCTAACATCTGCATTTTTACTTTAGATCCATATAGAAAATATGGAGTGTTTTTGATGCCCATGTAAGATGGACTCCTCCTGTTTTTGTCCAAGATTCATTTTCTGCTTTCTTTTTTTAAACCAATTTTTATTGGAGTATAGTTGATTTACAATCTTGTGTTAGTTTCTGCTGTACAGCAAAATGAATCAGTTATCCATATACATATATCCATTCTTTTTTAGATTCTTTTCCCATATAGGTCATTACAGAGTATTGAGTAAAGTTCTCTGTGCTATACAGTAGGTCCTTTTTAGCTGTCTATTTTATATATAGTAGTGTGTATATGTCAATCTGAATCTCCCAATTTATCCCTCCCCCCCTTTCCTCCTTGGTAACCATAAGTTTGTTTTCTACATCTGTAAGTCTATTTCTGTTTTGTAAGTAAGTTAATTTGTACCATTTTTTAGCTTCCACATATAAGCAATATCCTATGATATTTGTCTTTCTGTGTCTGACTTACTTCATTCAGTATGACAATCTCTAGGTCCATCCATGTAGCTGCAAATGGCATTATTTCATTCTTTTTTATGGCTGAGTAAGATTCTACTTTCTCTTAATAACAGCGCCTTTGTTTCCCTTTGGGTAATCCACCCTCCCCCATCCTCAGTCCATGACTGTTCAACGCATACACACCCTACCCCTGGGAGTGAGATTTCATTCTCCATCAGTAAGGAAGCATTCATCTATAGGTAAGAGGAAACCAACTAAAAGTGACTAGTCATAATTAAATAACCAATTTCAAGTTATTTCAGCAGCTCCATAATTTCAAGATGCAGGGTAGACCTCCCTAAGATTCTCTTTGCTTTTCCCTCATAGTCACATGACTGCATCCACAAGCAAGAAGTGGGGGAAAGGTGCATGTCACAGTAGAAGGAGAAAGCCACTCTTCTCATACTCATTCACCTTTTATCAGGGAGAGAAATCTTACCCCAGAAAACTACCAAATACTTACAGCTAGGTCACATGGCTATCCTTAGTTACAATAAGGAATAGAAAACCAAGTAACTGGCTTATTCTGCTTGTATGGTGGGAAGAAGGTGAAGATGCTGTAAAATATTAATAAACAGAAACCTCAATTAAATAGAGTTGGGAGACCAGAAGGGGCCACTCTCACACCCTGTGATGATAGCAGAGCCCAACAGGAAGAAGACATACTCCTCTGCTTTCCCTGCAAGGACTCAGCCAATAAAAAGCCATGGACTCTTTGTTTACTACAGTTCTTCCAACTTCTTTCTCCCCTTCTAAAAATGTTCTTCTTCCCTTGCCATGTGGGGTCTTGCGTGTGGCCCCCCACGTTTGCAGACCTCAAATCGCAAGTGTCTGCTGATCCCAAATTCATCTTTGCTGGAGAAATATCATCTGGCAGTCTATTTGTTTCAGGTCAACAAAGTTAAAGGAAACAGAGGTTGCTGAAAATCACTTTGGAGGAACCATCTAAGGTTATCTGTAATATATTCCTTTGGCCACAGTGATTATGTCAAGGATGGGCATGTAAAACCAAGCCAGCCGATGGAGCTATGATATGAGTTATCTTGGCTGATCTGTACGTAACCAGTTTTCCACTTTAACTGATACTCTTCATGCCCTCAGTAACGCATAGTTACTGGTAAACATACACACTGAATGTGACCTGTCTAGTTTAACAATTTTATTATCAACAGTCATCAGTGTTTCATCTCAAACTTATTGTAATTACAAAATGCTATTAAATATTGAATATACTAATGAAATATGAGTAAAAAGAAAAGAAGGTGGGGTTTTTTTTGGAAAGACTAGATAAAAGAAAATCCTCTAGAATTAGATATGGGTGAGACACCGTTAACAAATGACTTCTTCCAAGTCAATCCAATCTATATAATCCCTGCTGGAACACAGACCCTTCAAACAAAGTGAGAATCGTGTCTTCATGACAGTCAATCCCTACCCAGCCTGAAACAGAGAAATATATTTAATTTCCTCCACCTGACCCAAATACCACTCACCAATCCACAAGTAAAGAATACAGAAGCCTATGTGAGGGGAGTGGAAAATTACCTTAAAATCCTTTTCTTGATGACATTGATCCAGTTAAAAATCAATAACAACAACAATAAAACACAAATTCATTTCTGTGCTAACTTACAAATAAAATCCACTGTTGTGCATACATTCAGTGACACCATGTCCCAGGCATTCCGCTAGGATAGAATATGATGGTAAACAAGATTATTGGAGATTTTGCTTTCACAGAGCTTAAGGTCTAGTGTGAAAGATAATAAATTTTTTAAAAGTTAAATAACAACTGTGACATTTAACAATTTCATGCATCTGCTCCTTGACCTTTGTCATCTCATCCACTCTTCTAACTTCCAACTAGTATGAGTAATCAAGTTCATATCTATCTATTTTTACCATAAGTTTATTTCCTGGACATGATATTGTCAATTCCACTAACTGCTGAATGACTACATAGGTATATGCATATCCTGCTCATATTACAGCTATCCAAAACGGATCCAATCATTTCCCCAGACAAACTGAGTTTTCTCAAACCATTTCTCTCATCTCGTTAATCACATTAACTCCCTTCCAGGTCTGTATATCTATAAGTTTATGGCTAACTCTCTTAAAGCTGTTCCTTGATCTAAGCCTACACAGAGCATTCATTTCTCAAATGTGTCCACTCCCCATGAAGACTGAACAAACCTAAACAAAAGCTAATCCCAAATCTATTCCAAGTTCTTAGAAAATAATTTGAAATACATTTCTTGCTAATCAGAGGTCTTGTAATATTATCTTTCCACATGGTGGACAGCAAATTAATATTAGCTTGTACATGTCTTCCAAGTTGGGGCTATCCACAACACTTTGTCCTTTTTCAGAGATTGTTCAATGCATACACATACACACACACACACACACTCACCCCATATTTCACTCAAGTATTTATTGTCATCTTCTGTTCAGGCATCATATCTAAGTCTGACCTTTTATCTGAACTTTGAAGAACTGAAAGTGAGAATAAATGAAAGTCAAATCAAGTGGTTGGTTAGTGTGTGCTTTTTAATCCATTTTATTATTGCTTTCTTGGAGTTGTCAATGTACAATCTTGAGCTTAGCAGGGATAGTTGTTATCAGGCAAAGGAGTTGGCATATCTTCCATTCTTGTTCAGATGCTAGTTTGCAATAATTTTCTGAAATCCACAGGGGAGGTTTTGGAGAGAAGCTGTGAGACAGCTAATCAGAAAAAGATATTCTAATGTTTAGTTATATTACAGTGTAGCAGAGGTTCCTGGGGGATATGGCAGAAGCCCCATTGGTTGATTCATTTTAACAGTGTTGAATAAAGCTGAGAAAACAACTATCAGAGGAAATCTCACAACTGGTAATTCTTGAAATGAGCTCAAACCTGTGTTTCCTAATTTCTGTGATGTTCTTATTTTTTTAAGAATTCACCTTATTTTACTTCTATTCCTTTTATCTTCTTTAGTTTTATATTTCATATTCATCAGCATCTAAGATTTATTTAATTTCTACTATGCGTACTGAAACACTGACAAAAGGAGCTGAGACATTCAGAAAGCATGTTTAAAAAAACAAATTTAAATTCCTTAATTATTTCTATTTGCTTTCTAGATGTAAATAGATGGCAGGTATGTATTAGGCATTGTGTTGGGAACATTACAAGCCAGAATGTTGCCATAGCAACCCTGGCCACCAATAACCTCCATGAGAAATGAATTCCCAATGGGAATGGAGGCCTTGGCAGTTTACACAGCACTTTCAAGCCATAAAAGCACTCATTATTTATTACAATCAAGTAATTAAGTAGGGCTGTTGATATTATCCTTATTTTCTACATGACAAAACTTCAGCTTAAAGAGGTTAAAAGACTCGTCCAGGGTCACGTTAGCAGGTAAGTGGCAGGCTCAGAGCTCAAAGTCACATCTTCTGGTCTTAGGAATCGTATGTTTTTCCAGACTCAGCCTAATTACTGAAAATATGAATATATCTATATTTAGACTAATTATTTTTTAAATGTGGGACTTAAGGAATGATCCAACTAAACACTCTCTTGTTGTTCAGGTAGACATAAGGTTTAGGGCCTGTGGATTTGGGGGCCCAAGTCTTCCCTTGTTAGCTTTTATTTGAACAATTAGTCATGCTGATCACATTAACAGATAATCCTTTCAGATTCATTGGCTTAAGCCAGTCACAACTTGTCAATTTTTCTATTCCAATCTCTGAATTGGTGCTTCCTCTGAAGAGCGGATAATACAACTCCTCCTTCAAGACGGAGACAGGAAAAAAGGAAATATTACAAGGATGAACATGTGAGAGAAGGTAAATGTTCCACGTTTGAATTAAGAATCATGGTACATGGTATCAACCAATTAAGTGATATCTATAAATCAGAGGTTCTCATCTGGGTGTTCATTTTGCGTCCCCCAGGAGACATTTGACTATGTCTGGAGATATTTTTGGTTGTCACCACTGGGGGATATTACTTGCATCAAGTGGGTAGAGACCAGGGATGCTATTAAATATCTCACAGTCTACACACAATACAAAGGACAGGTCCCCACAACAAAGAATTATTTGGCCCAAGATGTCTGTAGTGAAGCTGTTGAGAAATCCTGCTATAAATAATGCAAATAATTTGATTTTATGCATTTAATTATCTTATAAAAGTAATTCTTACAATTGGTTTGTCTGAAGTTTATGATTAAAAACATTTAGCTTGTATTAAGAAGTTACAAAATATTACATGGTTATCACAGAAAAATTTAAAAACACAAGCATGAAGAAAAAAAGTTACCTTAAATCCCACAATCTAGTGATAAATGCTATTAACTTTCTGGTGTCTTTTCTTATAGATTTCATCTCACACAAATATTCACATTGGTATAGACACTGTAGGACGAAAAAACCTATCATGTTATACTTTCCTGTAATTTAACAATTTATTGCGAATAATCCACTATGTCAGTAAATGAAGATTTACCTCATTGTTTTTAATGACTAACTAGTATTAAATTTATGGATTTAACAAATTATATTAATCTCTTGTCAAATATTTAGATTAACTCCATTTTTCTTGCTACTATAAGCAATGTGGTCATGAATATTCTTATGCATAAATTTTAGTACAAATGTCTGATTATTTTTCGCATATCCTAGAAACAGTTTTCAGGTCAAGGGATATATACAATATTATTTGATATCCTTTGCTAAATTTCACAGTAAAAAGTTACACTAATTAACAAATTCATAGTGTCCATTGTAAACACATTTAATGGCATGCTGAAAAATCACTTCTCCAATTTCTGTGCCAGAAAAATAAAGATCAAGGTATATATGGATGAAAGGTCTAAGTCTGTGATCTTTAGCGAGATCATAATCCTCAATTTGTGGGGCTAAACGAGAGCTTGCTAAACTGCTCTAATTGGGGAATGTGTGCTATTTCAAGTCAATAAAATATAAAAAGGGCTGACTCCCATATAGATGTCCGTTTAGGTACTTTTATAAAAGGAAAGACATAAGTATGACTTAGAATTCAGTAGAAGCAGACTCAATAGCAGACACTGAATAGGAAGAGTGTAATCCCCTCAAAAATCCTCAGAAACATTGGGGACCATGCTGGCTTTCCTATTGTTTGTAGGATGGGATTATGAGACTTTTTTTAATTATAAAAAGGAAGTGTGTCGCTATTATGCTGGAAGAGTTGGGAAAACCCAGACCCCTGGCATTTGGGTTACACATTAAAAAATTTTTTTTCAAGGAGAGAAAATAATCCAAGGAAAATGTCAAGGCTTGTGTGTTATTATTGTTTTCCAAAGCCAGAGGGAACATGCCACTGTGGCAGCAAGCAAAAATATTTTGCTGTTTTCCCTCTATTTGATGCCTTTTTGTTGAATATTAGAAAGACATTTATGAAATGCAATCTAATACATTTGCTAAAAATGAACACAGAGATGGGTTTTCACCTAATTAACCTACTCTCCAAAAAAGGCAGTAGAGAAATACTTGTTAATGTTTAAGCCATAAGATACACAAAAAAGCAGGCAATATTTCATTGTGACACCCAGGAGACCCATGTGTGACACACTATAGAGTCTATGTGTATCTCACTCTCCACAGGAACTAATTTTGAAGCACCAGAATGCTGTGAATTGGCTGTAAAACAATGTTGAAGAAACTCAACATAGAACAGAAGGCACACTTTCCTTAGGAAGAATGCTGATAAAATTTTAATGAACTAACATGTTGTCATGGGGATTTGTTGCTATTCATTAATTCATTGTGCTGTTCCTCTAGAGTTTTGCTGAAGTTGAGTGACAAATTGTCAAGTAGCTGCTCTGGTGGTTTACATTGCCTCATTGATACCCTACATTTGGGGGTAAATTCTTTAAAGACTTACCCCATAGCATGTGGGGTGACACATTTTTTCAGCACCATGTGCACTGCATTGTATTTCAAATAAAACTCCGTCTCTAGGGTAAGGTCTTTGACTCTGTAAAACAATGGAAATAATCACAGAATGATTGACAGCTCTGGTCACAGATGGGGACTACCATAGGACCCAGGGCTGGGGAAGGCTCTACCATACAAAATAGTCAACTGGCCACCTATGAGTTAGGGTAAAATTCTCAGAAGAAAAGAATAATACAATCATAAAATTGTAAAATGTCAGAGCTTGGAGGGACCTCAAAATCAGTCTGTTTCATTTTGTAAATGAGAAAACTGAGGGAGACCAGAGAGATAAAGAGTTATAAAGGACAGGAGTGGCAGAGCAAGGACTAGAAATTAAGTGTTTTGACTTATGTCAATTTTCTTATAGTGCCTCCCTGGGTTTCTTCTCTTGCTCTTTTCACTTCCAAGAGCTTTCATCTGTTCCCCTTGAAATGAGCCTTAATGGCAAAATAATGGGGTATAGGAATATAGCCACAGGTGGCCTATTATAAGCTCTTATATTATTTTCTTAAATGTATACAAACGTTAGGCTATAAATGATCCATGTTTGTGTTAATGGAATTTTCCAAGTCTTTGAATAAAATGGATGCTCTAAAAAGATTTGGAAAACTTGTCCAATACTTTGTATACCCTTTGGCTGCATACCCAGTCTGGGATAATCAGGTGAGGCTCACTGAGAAAAGCAGAGTATATTATAGGTTCTGATGGAGGGATGTGTCCTACCATGGTCATCATCAAACAACATTGGTGGGACCTGATTCCTGCCTCTGTGCCTTGGTGGCAGCCAGATGAAAGAAGGACAGGCCATTGTGTAGTGATCATGGCATTGAGAAGCAGCTCCAACCTGGCTCCAAATATTCATGTCACATTCGCAGAGGCAGCCAAGGATAGAGAGGTTTTTGCTTCTGTCTTTTATTCTGTCCTCCTCCTACCTGCCAGTTGTTTGACAATATTAACTTTATATAAATTTGTTGACTTCCCAATTTGCAGAAAACTGAGGAGACTCAAATTCGTAATGTGCAAATACACTAAATGCCCAAAGCAAAGTGCTAAAGAGGAAAAAAAATTAATTTAAAAACTCACTATTAAAATCCAATAGCTTCATTTTTTATTCTAAACCCTTGCTACTCACTGCAGCCATTCAACCATCAGCATCACCTGGGATCTGGTAGAAACACAGAATCTCAGACCCCACCCCGGACATACCAGATCAAACTGCCTTTTAATAAGATCCCCAGATGATTCATACGCACATTAAAGTTTGAGAAACTCTGGGCTACAGCACATAATACCAAGGTAGCATCCTTACATGTACCGCTAATAACACATAACGTACAACCCAAACAGAGACACTAGTATCTTACCTCTCTGTTGTTCCCAGTTGGCAAGAATAATTACTACTATATTGCACTACACCTTTTTAGAAGTTTCTATTGCTACATTAAAAGTTTGTTTAACCAGGTATTATGTGCATAATGAAAATATTTTCCATTCCTTACTTCCTCACGAGAAATGCAATGCTTGTAAAACCCTAATACATTTTTATTTGCTAATGGCTGTAATTAAGTAATAGCAGCAGCTAACATTTACTGGAGGCTCACTATGTGTCAAGCACTGCATGACATAGATGATATACATTACCTCATTTAATCCTCTCCATGACCCAAAGATGGGAGCGATAATATCACCTTCATTTGAGAGGAGAAATTAAAACACAGAGGTTAAGTGTTCTGTCTGAGAGTACAGCATGAATTAAAAGGGGGGTCTAAACCCACAAAATTGGAATCTGTCATCCACCATATTAGTTTCTGATTAAGCCACTAGAACTGGAAAACAATGCTTAGACCAAAACATAAATATTTTTTCACCCCAACATGACATGTTCCTGCTTTTTAGAAAACCTAATGACTAATAAGTACAGGTCTGCTACCCTTGCAAGAGCCTTAAAAAAAAAAGAGAGAAATTAGCAATATATTAAGGAGTGAAGGAAATTTCTAATGCTGATTATTAAGTTTAAATAAGATTTGATGTCCTCCCAGATGATCAATATTATTGACACCCTCTGACTTAGTAATTTTACCTAAAACAAATTCATCCTAAAATAAAAATCAGAAATAGATCTCAGATAACTCAGAGATAAGAGTTATTCCTTGCAGAGTCATTTACTATCTTTTCAAATTTAATTAATATGAAATCCAACATTAGAGTATTACTTAAGTGAAGTGTGGTATATTTATATATTAAAATATTATAGTGTCATAAAATTATATTTTTACAAAATTTGCTATGATATGAGAATTTTCATTAAATGAAAAAGTTGGGTACAAAACACTAAATATCTATATCTATATAATGTGATGTATTATATATATATTCTAAAAGTAAACATCTATGAATATGTTGTTTATATCTTTCTTCTTTATCTTGGGGGGCATTGCCCAAAATAAATAGGCATTAATATACAAGTGACTTTATAGTTTCTCAAACCAGGAAAAATATGTTTTGTTTTCATTAAGCCCCAGGAGCCAGTTTGATTTATTGGAATTTCACTAAATGCATTTAAATTTCAATTTTTTTTTTGCACTTTACAAAGCTGGAAGTTTGGATCATTGAACTTTTTCCTGGGTAAGCACCTGCAAGTAAAAACTCTCATTTGGGTATAACCAGAGAGTGCTTATTTGAAGATCCCAAGCTTGTGTATTTGTTAATTAGGGTCCATCACTTAGTTTATGTATATAGCATATATTTGAATTGGTACACACATGAAACACAGACTATGAACTAGAGCAGAATAAAAGCCTATGTAGATTTTAGCTGATGTCACTAAGAGTTCCAGTGAGCCACAATCAAGAGCAGTAACAGATTTAAAGCCTTGTTGTCATTTTAAGACAGATACCATGCAACGTAAAAGTCCCTTCTATGTTTTCCCTTAAACTATTAACAATCATGAATTGTTCAAAAACAAATTTCCCTTTGAAATTTTTAGTTTTGAATGCATTTTTTGTTGTACACCGGCACAATTTCACACACACACCCATATTTATGCTGATTTCCCTAGTTACTAGTTACGCCTAGTAACTTTCAAAATTATTTCCATGAGTGCACACATAGTCCCCAGGTGCATTATTTTTTCCCCTAAAATCTTACAGTAAACATGAAAAAAATCACCAACAATCAAATTAAGCTCAGGTGATCTAGCCATTTTCCACATAGAGATATGTTCCAAAATCCTGTTAGCAAAACTTACACAAGCAGTCAAATCATTGCTTTTCAAATTTAGACACAAAGGAGTGTCCAAAGCAATGGATGACATTTCATCATGTGATTCCCGGTAATTAATTTGTTACAAGCCCCCACAAATAAAATAAATGCTGAATGATACACTGACTTCTGTTGTCAAAAGCATCCCCCCTCTCAATTCTGCCTCTCTGGCTCCTGACATTATTTCTTGGTTATTGGTTGACAGTTCAGTGCCTTGAGTGTTGCTCTCGCTGTAGGGTTAGCAGGATAATTGACAAACCAGAGGGATCGGATCCCTGGATTAGGAGGACCGGACTGTCAAAACAACCATGACATACTCTCACATCAGCTTCAACTGCAAGTCAAGCCTGTGAGAGAAACATTCACCTTGGCAGGGCCAGATGGGAAGTATTTAGTTTAAAATATTTCCCACTGCAAAGTATACTTCAACAAGGAACAGGAACAATATAATATCATTTAAAAATATAATTCGTGAAAAGATACAAGCCATTGAAAAATACAATTCATAGGAAAAATTCACCATGGTCACAGTTAATTCAAGCATTTATTATAAATAAACATCCCAGAGCCTTACTACATTTACTTAATGTATCTTTTGAATTTCGTCAAAGGTCTTTAATTTTTACTAGAAGAGGGACATATATTTGGGAGAACTCTGTATTGAATGAATGTGTTTATGAGATTTTATGTATGTATGTATTATGTATGCACACAATCAAAGGGAGGTGTGTTAATAATCCAGCTTTATGCTGTATGTATAATTTTGTTTAAAAACTATCTTGTAAACTTTAACTCAAACTGATGCATACATGTAATTCATATAAATAAACAGCATGCCACAAGTTGTGATTATCAATTAGAGGGCTATATACATTTCCATCTTAAGGAACATGGTTTAAAAATGTTTCAAAAACTCTAAATAAATTTGCCCCTTTAAACATCATCTCTAGACTTTCAGATTCCTACCACAGATCTTTGAAATGACAGCTCAAGTGACATCTATTTATAATGCAGGCGTATTTCATTCTCTGTATGAAAACATAGATTGCAAAACCGTTAAAGGGAAATTAAAATGCAAATACCAAAAAGGGTTATTTACTTAGTTCCGTGCCAGCTAACACATGGGATACAGACACTTAGGGTTAGAAAGATCCAATTATTTTTAAAATATAAAACTTAAAGAACTTATTCGTGTACCACTTGGGTCTTGGAATATGATCAAAATAGTTTTGGAATAGTTAATCAGTATTTTTCCTTCTGAGTCAAATTTTTCAAAACATTAAAAAGAAGGAGCAAGAAGCATGGTTGAATATTATTTACTGACAGACACTTCAGTTTAACAAATACGAAAATGTTCAAAAACAAGATTTGGAATGAGATGGAATTAAACTATCCATTTTTATCTTGGAAAACTGACATTTTTGAGAGTTTCATTAACATTTGTGAATAAAGGAAAAAACATAAAATTCTGTCAGCCCCAACCAAATCACTCTTATTTTTCTAGTCCTATGCATCAGAATGTCATTCTGGAGCAAACTGTAAATATCTTCACATTTTTTACACATATTTTACTTGTTTAAAAAAAAAAGACCTTGAGTCTAGAGTTAGAAGTAATAAAGCAAGTAGGTGTTCTGTAAGATACAGTAAATTTTCAAAACTTGTAACTGATAGATGCTAATCTTAAGAAAAGAAATAAACTATACTCAGAAGCAATGTTTCACATAGTAGAGCAACCCGCCAACTCTTGGACGTCAAAATGATCTCATCCAGTGTTAGTTATGAGAAAACACGCTGAATGTAAATCAATTTAATCCTAATGATGTCACCATGAATTAGGCAAGGCAGGTATGTAATAACACCATTGCTTTGAGGCAAGGAAATTGAGAGGTTAAATGACATCCATACAATACAATCAGGACGTGAACCTTATTTGAGTGACAGTCTCAGCTCCTTTTTTTCTAGAACATAATTAAAGTGTGTTCTCCCACACATAAAAACAAAAGTAAAGTTCTTTCATATTGCCATTTTTTTAAATGCAGTCAAGGCTTTTGTTCCATATATGAACCTTTTAGGATAATTTTTTTCCAGAAAATTATCAGAGAGCCAAATCTTCTACTTGAAAGAGAGGCATAAGCCAGATTAGTTGGTGACAATAATAGTAAATTCGAAGACTATCTGAACAATTACCTTTGCCCATGATCTTTGTCCTGTAGATAAGAAAGCAATTAGGATATAACCTATGTAACCACTGTGTATATACCACTGCTTCACCATTTTGCAGATGAGCTTTGGAGCTTCAGACTTCTTCAAGATGATCCCGAGGTCACATAATTATAATGGAGAAAAGCCATGAGGACTTTTCTTTCCAATAAATTAGCCTGCTTGGCCGTGAAATGTACATTTTCACCATTAACACATTACCTCACATTACTTTATATTACTATCTATGATGGGGTTCAAAATGTTTAAGGTGTTGGAACACTAGAAATCCTAAAATTTGATTAAGGAACTTTCCACCCTTGGGCAGAACTATATTGTAACTATTCAGGAATAGTTAAGCAGTTATTCAGCTTTTACATCTTCTGTACCAACCTTTACTTAGAGTTTACATTTGTGTTACTCCCAGTCAAGTATCTGACACACAGTAGGTCTTCAACGAGGTCACTTTCCATTCTTTCCTTTTCTCAATCACATGGCTGAGAAATTTATTACACTATGAACATCTTCTTAATTAGTAGGATTTTCCAAGCTAAAAATTCAGTAGCAACCAAAGAATATATCAAATTGAAGTCAAGTTATAACAAGATATAAAAGTCATGATCGCATAGCTGTTTTTTCCTCTAGTTGACAAATTATTGATTCTGTTGGAAGTGAGGGTTTTGTTATTTGTGAATTTAGTTAATGAAATCGTCTTCCACCCCTATTGATATTGTCTTTCCAGTGAAGAGAGTAAAAAGAAAATGTACAAAACTAATAATACAAGTTAACGCATCGTGAATATGGCATTAATAAAGAAAACAAAGAATTCTGAATAGCTTGAACAACAGAAAGGAAACTTTTCTCCTTTGTTACTGGTAAAAACCTTTTCAGCTACTTGTATGGTCCTGATCTTGATCTCCACCACAATAGTTTCATAGGAAAAAAATTCTGGGAGAGGAAGAAGTCTGATATGGGAAATGAGAAAGTCTAAGGTACAGAGAGGCTGATAAAAAGAAAATTTAAAAAATTACAGATTTAAATCTAGAAAAGGATGCTAAAGAACAAGATCCATCCCTGAATTTAAAGAGGTTGTTAAGTGCCCACACAAGAAATCCAAAGAGATGAAATGACTTCTATGCAATCAGAATTTGTAACAATTAATTTCAAGCTGGCAGGACCCAGGTGTCTGGATTCTCTGCCACCCGGAGAAGGGTGGAGGGGAGCAGTGGAAACATACAACTGGAGCACAGTGGGAAATGCAGGTCCTCAACGCAGGGTTGTAAGAATGGCTCACACCATCTTCCCCTTAGTTCTGCATCCCTATTCCTGTTGCTTTCAGTTTCTCCAGTGAAGAACTGCAGAATGGGAAGAGGAAATGGAAGAAAAGGACAGAGGGATGGGGGGGGGGGCGCTTAACGATGGTGTTTGAACACCACAGGGGCACACTGACTTCACCTCATCCTAGCCAGAAAATATTCACTGTAATATACACATTGTATATACATAAATATAGATACGTATATACACATGTATCCCCTTTAGGGAAATATATTTCTATATACACACACATGCACACAAACACATATATCTATGTATATACACATATCCCTTTTAGTTAGAGAAAATAATTTACTCAAAGATTACCCTTATCATTTGTGGGTATTATCCCTTGAGTGTGAAACAAATACCAAAACAGGTATACATACAAAATATTTAGAATTTCTCAAGTTGATTTTCTTGTGTGTATTTTTAAAAGAGTCCTAGGGAAAAAAAAAACAAAAAAATTCAAATAAGCTTTAAATTTTACAGCCTGGGAACCAATATAGAGTCAGAAAATTAGCTCTAAAATGCCTGAGGGGACAAACAGTTGTTTAATGAGGACCAATGGAATAAACTTAAAGTGCAGCCTAATAAAATAACGTCTAAGTGTAATGTTAGCTCAGTCATATGGCTCAAATAATACTTTTGCTCAGATGTACCTAAATGTAAACTTAGCAAAATGAAAATATAAAATGAAAGAGAAGAAAAACAGTAGAGAAACCCTAGCCATCATATTATAGAAATAAGAAATGGCTAGAAAAATATAAGTGAGAATATAACAAAATTTTCATTGTGATATGTTGCCACCCTCAATAAGAGTTTATCACACAAAATCATGATACTTAAGATCCCAAAGAAGTCTGGGAATAAGCCCAGATGGAAAAAAATACAATTCTCATTTGTGAAAAAAGTTTCAACACAGAACTTCTTAAAACGGTTCATTAGCTTCGAGGCTGATTAGAATTCTATAGAACAAAGTCCTACAATAATTGTTTGATTTTAATTAGTTGAGATATGCACAGGCTAGGTCTCAGCAGTCTTTAAATGTCACTGAGTTTCCCAGAAGGCCAGGAGTATCTCACCATCTTTCAGTTCAGTCCAAACTGGCCTCCAGGAAACCAAGAAAAAGCCCAGAAAAACACAAAGAATTCAAGATACCCTGCTCACCTACATTAATTGGCATTGAGGCAAGTCAAGTATATTTTTAATTCATATTATCTAACCACTCTTGAGGAGGCATACACCAATAGTTTCATAAAGAAGCCATTGCAATGTGCTCTGGGGACTAAGCTCCGCCTCCTAGCTCTAGTCGATTGATGGGATCACCTAGAGAGGAAATCCGGTGCCTTCCTATAACCCTGAGCACACATTTGCAGATCTTTCAACCCACACTTAGAAGATCTCATGAGCCCAGGAAGATGTGCCAAAACCCAGTGGTGGGACTTCCCTGGTGGTCCAGTGGGTGAAACTCCACGCTCCCAGTGTAGGGGGCTTGGGTTTGATCCCTAGCAGGGGAACAGAGCCCACATGCATGCCGCAACTAAGAAGTCTGCATGCCACAACTAAAAGATCCCACATGCTGCAACCAAGATCCCGTGCGCTGCAACTAAGACCCAGTGCAGCCAAAATAAATAAATAAAATACGTGTTTAAAAATCATAATAATAAATAACAAAACAAAACCCAGTGGTAGGGTTTCCCTGGTGGCGCAGTGGTTGAGAGTCCGCCTGCCGATGCAGGGGACATGGGTTTGTGCCCCGGTCCGGGAGGATCCCATATGTCGTGGAGCGGCTGGGCCCGTGAGCTATGGCCGCTGAGCCTGTGCGTCCGGAGCCTGTGCTCCACAACGGGAGAGGCCACAACAGTGAGAGGCCCGCGAACCACAAAAAAAAACAAAACAAAAAACCCAGTGGTGGTGCTGCTGTCAGCAGCAGTCCTGGGAGACAGTCCAGCCCTCTCTCCCAGGTCCACCAGGTATAGCCTCCTCTTCTCACAGCAACTCCTGTTAATTAATGTCAAAACTATTTCCTGGCCACATACAATGGCACATATATAACCCACTTCACTGACACTTATGTGTCAACCCAGCATCAAACAATTTCCTATTCTGTTATCCAAAACCCCAAGTAGCCATCAATCTGAAGGAGCTTAGACTTCATGTGTTAGCATGGATAGATTTCAAAACCATTTTGGAGCAAATTAACAAATCAAGGGACAAGAATCACCAGAGTATAATTACATATGCAAAAATACATAGAGAAATAGAAATTAAAAACCAGAGAGAAGGGAATGAGGCCAGAGAGGATTCACAGGGAGATTCCAAATTGCAATGTTTTCTTTAAAAAAAATCAAAATTCTCCTTCTGGGAAGATGGAATTAGTACACTTTTCCCCAGTCCTCCTACTAAGTACAACTAAAAACCTTGAACATAAGAAACAAACATAGAAGATTCTGAAAGGTGACAAAAAGAAGGCAAACTAGCTAGGGATCTCAGGACCAAAAACCCAGACAAAAGGGTGGAGCTAAATATGCTGGTAACTGAGCAATGTCAAAGTATGTGGACCAAAAAATCTCCAACAAAAGCCCAATCTCTCTAGCCAAAGGAAAAGGCAGCCTAGCAAAACAGAAAACTTTTAGACATTAACCACTTTACTACATCTAAACAGTATGTAAAACACTGTGGTCCCACTTCTGCCCATACCAGCAAAGGTCTAGTAGAGACCCTGGTCTTCTACCCTTACCAGGCTATCATGAGGTGTGCCAAAGCTCCCCAAAACACACCACACACACACACACACACACACACACACACACACACACACACCCCACCCTAATGGGGTGGTCTCAGGGAAGGCTGTGTAGGGACCCAGGACGTTCATCAACTCTGAGCACTAAGAAGGTTCTCCCACAACAGAGTTCCTTCAGTGAGGACCAAGTGAGGATGTGGACTTCCACCCCAGCCCCTAATAATCAGGCAGCCCACCCTCCTTGCCCGAGTGGTGTCAGAGAAGGCCTAGTAAAGAGTCAAGATTTTCGCCACCATCAAGCCATAATGAGGCCACCCTCTGTGGTATCAGCAGGGCAACGTGTGAGTAATAACAAGTAGTCTTAGCCCCTCCCATCCAGAATGATGACAGTGGAGGCCTAATAGGGGAGGAATGAGGAGCCCTGCCTGCTCCCTCCCCATCTGTGTCAAAAGAGGCTTAGTGGGGGAACTGGACTTCCATTCTTAAATGTCAATAACACAGCAGCACTCCAACCCTAGCCCTGCCAGAGCAGTGACAATGGAAGCAGCTAAAACAACAGGTTTAAATAAGATCCAGAGTCTCATGATGCTCAAAATGTCATGTGTCGAATGAAAATCACTCTTTGCACCAAAAACCAAGATTTCAACTTGAATGAAAAAAAGATAATCAATAGAGACCAAAATCAAGATGAAAAAGACATAAGAATTATTTAACAAAGATTTAAAGTAGCCATGAGAAAAAGGTTTTGACAAACAATTATGAACATGTATGAAATAAATGAAAAAATAGAAAGTCTCAATTAAAAACAAGAAGAAAAAGATATAAAGAAATGGAAGATTTCAGAACTGAAAAATACAACAGAATTTTTTTTTTTAAGTCAATGAAAGGTCTTAACAGAAGGATGGAAGGGACAGAAAAAAGAATCTGTGATCTTGAAGTTAGAATGATAAAAATTACCCAATGTGAAAAAGAGACAGAAAATATACTTGAAGAAACAAACAGACAAACAAAGGAACAGAGCTTCAGGCAGTTGGATTATAACAAAAGATCTAATATTCATGTCACTGAAGTACAAAAGAGGGCAGGTGGAGAAGTACTTGAATAAAGGCATAATCTTATAGATTCAACTAAGCAGATCCCAAACAGGATAAGCTCAAAGAAATCCACACCAAGGCACGTCATAGTCAAACTTCTCAAATCTAAAGGCAAAGAAAATAACGTGAAAGCAGAAAGAAATGATACCCTAACTTTAAGGGGGAAACAATTCAAATACTAGTGGATTTTTTAGCAGACACTATGGAGGCCAGAAGGAAGTGGTACAACATTTTTCAAGTGCTGAAAGAAAAGAACTGTGAACTCAGATGTTTGTCAGGAAGGAAGGTGAAATCAATACAAACTCAGAAGTATTAAAAATAAGAGAATTGCCCTAAACTAAGTTCTCTAACCAGAAAGGAAATGATGAAAGAAAGAATCTTGGAACATCAGGAAAAGGAAAAAGAACAGGAAAAGAGTAAAAATATAGGGCAACATAATGCAGTTTCTTTCTACTCATTAGTTTTTAAATTAGATTTAACAATTGAAGCAAAAATTATAACAATGTATGACATGATTCTAAATGTTATGGAGGAAATAGTTAAAGTACTTACATTATAAATATGACAGGATAAAGGGAGATAAAGGAAAGTAAGCTTTCTAGACTTAACTCAAACCAGTAAAATGTCTAGCCTAGTAGTAGACTTTGATAAGCTATCTTATCAAATGTAATATCTAGAGTAAGGAGATACACTGAAACACTGCAGATAAATCCAAATGAAATTAAACAAATGTTCAGGTAAACCACAGGAAGGAGGAAAAAGAAAACAGAGAAAAGAAAAACAGCCAGAACAAACAGAAAACAAAAAATAAAATGGCAGACTTAAGCCCCAATATATCAACAACTATATTAAATGTAAATTGTCTGAATATACCAAGTAAAAGGCAGAGATTGGAAAAGGGGATTAAAAAATATGACTCATCTACATGTATAAACAAGAGACATACTTAAAATATAATGATATAGGTATGAAAGTAAAAGGATAGGGGAAAAGTATATCACGCAAAGATTAATCAAAATAAAATGGGAGTAGCATATTACTAAATGAAAAAAGCTGAGCTGAAAAGGTTACACATTATATGATTTCAACTATATGTCACTCTGGAAAAGGCAAAACTATGGAGACAATAACAAATTTTAACAGTAGTTTTCAGGGACTGGGGTGGGGGAAGGATGAATAGACAGAGCACAGAGACTTTTAGGGCACTGAAAATATTGTGTAGGATACCATAATGATGGATACATGTCATTCTACATTTGTTCAAACCCATTATACAATTGTCCAAACCAAGAGTGAACCTTAATGTAAACTATGACCTTTGAGTGATTATGATGTGTCAATATAGGTTCATCAATTGCAGCTAATGTACCACGCTGGTGTGGGGTGTTGATAATAGGGAAGTGTTGTACTACATACCTATTTGAATGGCTAAAATCAAAAATAGGGACAATACCAAATGCTGGAGAGGATGAAAATAAACCGAACCAATCACAAAATGCTGTTAAGAAGTAAAATGGTACAGCTGCTCCAGAAAACATTTGGCAGTTTCTTTAAGAAAAAAAAAAAGTAACTATCATAAAACCCAGCAACTGTACTCCTGGGCATTTACTCCAGAGAAATGAAAACTTATGTTCACACAAAAAGCTGTACACAAATGTTCATTGTAGGTTTGTTCCTAACAGCCCTAAACTGGAAACAACATATCCGTCAGTGGTTGAACTGTTAAACAAACTGTGGTACATCCACACCATGGAATACTATTCTGCAATAAAAAAGAACAAACTAATGAAACATGCAGCAGCTTAGATGAATATCTAGAGAATTATGCTTAGTGAAAAAAGCCAACCCCAAAGGTTGCATATTGTATGATTCCATTTATATACTATTTGTAAAAGAACAAAATTATAGATAAGAGTGTTTGCCAGGGGTTAAGGATGAGGAGGGGATAGGGGTAGGCAAGTAGGTATGACCATAAAAGGACCACATGAGAGATCCTTACAGTGATGGCAGTGTTCTATATCTTGACTCTATCAAAGTCACTACATCATTTGTGATAGTGCACTATAGTTTCGCAAGATATCACCATAGGCATAAACTGGGCAAAGCATACATGGGATGTTTCTATATTATTTCTTACAACTGCCTGTGAATCTACAGCTGTCTCAAAATAAAAAGATTATTAAAAATATGTGAAGCAAATTATGAGGTAATTTGACATTATTTTTTATATTAGATTTAGCCCATTTCCCAATGACTTTCACACTGTGGAACTCAAAAAAAAAAAAAATAGACACTTTTCAATTGTGGATCACTCTTTTACTTTAATTGAGATAAATTCTCAAAAGCTTTTTGGAACATAAAATCCTATTTAAACATGAGAGTTTTTATGTTTTATAAAAACATATAAAAAGTGGTTTATATTTTAGATATACTATCTCATTGTTCATTCACAAAAGTCAAAGGACAGTAGGTCTCTTCGCATCCATCATGTAAATGAGGAAAACTGGAGTTGGAAAAAATGGTGTCATTTAAGAAATTTATTATAATTAGTTAATGAGCAAACCTGGAGCAGAACCCCATTTTTATAGAATCTCTATCCAGAGTTGCCACCATCAGAACAGGATAAGAGTAGAATAGTTTGCAGGTGAGAATGCAAGATGGTACAGCCCCTCTGGAAACCAGTCTGGCAGTTTCTTAAAAATCTAAACAGGTAACTACCATAAGACTGGAAGAATAAGTGTTAAAGAATAGAGACAGAAGATGATGAAAGGCATTCTGGTTCCAGTGGAGATATGGAAAGGAGACAGAAGAAAGCTAAGACAAGAGATCCGTCATGAGCATCTGTAAGGAGAATAGATGTTAAGGATATGAAAACATCCAAGTGGATCTGGGGAAAATCTGAGATCATGAGTGACAGGGTCCCATGGACATGGCATAAGGAAGACAGCAAACATCTTTGAGAAGGCAAGCACTGGGCATGATGTCATAGCCACCATGGCAGCAGGTGAAAATTACAAACAAATGAGGTAGCTGCTTAGGTGGGTGAGCCTTGCTGAACCTCGAAACTCCAGAGTGATGCAGAGGTAACAGTCTTGAGAGGGGCAGGGCAAGTCTAGGAGAATCAGAGTCCATGAACAAGTCAAGGATCAGGGTAGATCCCAAGCTATTAGCTCTCAGAAACCTTGCAACCAGAAACTAGGACAGCCACTGTGTGCTTTAGCAACAAGGGTGGGGACAATGTCCAAGAGAAACTAGTGACATTAGCCACCCACTATTGAACACTAGTGCCAGAAGCCCAGAGACAAGGCAAGACTAACCATCCAAAAATGGCCTCACCTTAACTGACACCAAGGAAGGGAAAGATGTATGTGGATTATGCCCCTGGACCCAAGGTATATTAACTCCCTCTGTGCCAGACACCATGCTGAGGAGGAAGACAGGAAAAGAAGTTTCCCTTAGAGAGAAACAGCTCTCAGTATGTGTGAACTTTACACTGACTGAGAACCTACCCAAATAAAACTAAGTATTTATCTGTAAGACACTGTCTTAAGTCAAAAAAGATCAAGTTATTTTTCTTTGTAGAAATAGCTGTTCATCTCCCATAAGGTACATGGAGCTCCAGAGCAAAATGTCAAATCAAATGAAACAAAAGAACATTATTTCCAAAACATTTTGTAAGATACTTTGCTGAGCCAAGGACTGACTACAAATATGCGTGCTACACAGTTCCTGGCCTAAAGGAGCTTGTACTGTATTTCAAGTAAAAACACGTGCATTTTATGACAGATTTGGGAGGTGAATCAAAAAAAGTAAAAGACTTTGCTTGATGCCCTTCTAAAGATGGCAAGTGCTAAATGTAATGAGTATCATACTAAAGGTAAGAAGAATTCTTTTATCTTTCCCCACAATATGTCCTTCTCTATTGCCCTCTGTCTCTGACCACCCACCACCCAGGTGCTCACACCAGTAACCCAGGAATCACACTTCACACACTCATACCCATTATCAAGTATGTCAATTGCATACTCAAAATAGATCTTAACTCTGCCCACTTCTCTCCACTTCCACTGGCCCCATCCTGGTCTAATTTACCATCAGTTTTTATCTGGACTCATACTAGCCTCATAACAGGTCTCCCTAATGCCATTCTTGTCCAACTCAAATTTATCCTCCATAACTACTAAAGTCATCTTTTAAATACACTCTCACTCTCCTACTTGAACTTGTAAATAGATTCTCACTGATCCTGGATGGAATCTAAGCTCCTTGCCAGTGCCTTTGAGACTTTTTATGATCAGGCCCTACCTACCTCTTCACCCATCTTGATCCCCTGTCACCCTCACCTGCTTCGCTCAGCCATGCTGGCCTTCTTTAGGTCCTCCAGTAGTCCAGAAGCTGGCCCTCTCAGATCCTCTGTGCGGAGCTGCACTTCACCTGCCTAATTCTTCATCAGCCTCCGTGTTGCAGTCTAAACCCCCCTTTTAGAAAGAGCATCTCCCCTGGCCCTCATTTCTAAATTAAGTTGCCCATTCTACTCTCCTAATGCTCTAATGTCATTTCCTTCATAGCAAGTGTTCAATACATAACTGTTTGTTTGTTTGTGTGCTAATCATTTAAGTCTTTCCCACTAGCTTCAAGTTCTCTAAGAATACGGTCACTGTGTTGTCCACTATTGCAATCCTAGGATCTGGCACAAAGAAGTTTCTCAATAAATGTCTAATGAATAGTGAATTAATGAATTATCACCTGAGAGATGGATAGCAGCATTCGCTTAAAAAGATAAATTTAACAAACATATAAATAGACAATAAAATTTCCTCCCTGTTGGAGGGAGTCATTAAGACGATGTGACTGTGGTTGACCTGAGGGCTGGCCCCTGGCAGTTGGAGGCTCCTCACCACTCCCCTGACTTGGAATGTGTGTTTTGCTTTGCCTTCGCCTTGCTAGAAGCTGTCCCAAGGATGCAGTCTTGGTTGAGAGAGTAAGGTGTTATTGAGACCATCTGGACAGCATATGTGACTGAACCCAGGTAAGGCCTCTATACTGTATAAACTTTTAAGATTCCGTACAATAGCCCGGAGATGGAAATAACCTAAGTGTCCATTATCGGATGAACGGATAAAGAAGATGTGGCACATATATACGATGGAATATTACTCAACCATAAAAAGAAACGAAATCGAGCTATTTGTAATGAGGTGGATAGACCTAGAGTCTGTCCTACAGAGTGAAGTAAGTCAGAAAGAGAAAGACAAATACCGTATGCTAACACATATATATGGAATTTAAGAAAAAAAAGATGTCATGAAGAACGTAGGGGTAAGACAGGAATAAACACACAGACCTACTAGAGAATGGACTTGAGGATATGGGGAGGTGGAACGGCAAGCTGTGACAAAGCGAGAGAGAGGCATGGACATATATACACTACCAAACGTAAGGTAGATAGCTAGTGGGAAGCAGCCGCATAGCACAGGGAGATCAGCTCGGTGCTATGTGACTGACTGGAGTGGTGGGATAGGGAGGGTGGGAGGGAGGGAAACACAAGAGGGAAGAGATATGGGAACATATGTATATGTATAACTGATTCACTTTGTTATAAAGCAGAAACTAGCACACCATTGTAAAGCAATTATACTCCAATAAAGATGTAAAAAAAAAGATTCCGGCAGATGGGTTCAAAGATGTACTTGTTTTGCAGCCAGAGACAAGCCTTGTATGTAAATTCCCTTCTTATTATTAAACCTGTCACCTACCAATCCAGAGCGGTCTCCCTCTTTCTTTGGTCTCTCCTTGCTGTCTGTGTATGGGGGCCAGTGTGAGAAAAAACACTACCCTGAAATTAGGGACACCAACACACATATCCAGCTCCTATAAAACCCAGCTGCAATCCGATCAGTGATCATTTAATGAATGAATAAATAATCAATGACACATTTACAAGATGACCAAATATATGCATATATGAGGAGACTAATCTCTACGATCATCACAAAATTAGTTAATCTCATAATATATGTTAACGTACTGGCAGTAAAATATGTTATGTGACAATATTGAGCATACATACTGTTTTTGTTACAGATTTTTAAAATATAAGTAAAAAATAAATTTCAAATCAACTTTTCATGGAGTCCCTTACAGGGATCCTACAGAATAAATGGTGAAATCCATGCTCAGATAACAGGATGTTTCTCTAGAGGAATAAACAGTGGTGATCAAAAAATTTCTTCACATAAATTACAGGCAGTACTCCTTAGAAGAAAAGAGTTGAAACATCGGTGAGTATAAGAAAATCTTAGGTCAACATTTATATTTCACCATTTTGGATACGGATATTAAAACTGTTAAGAGGATAAAATAATTTTAAAAACTGAACTAATTAGAAAGCAATGGATCATTTAATTAAAAAAGAAAACTGTGTTTTTACTCAGAGAATTGTTTCCATTAGTAGAAAAAGAATCAACATTTTAGTGCACAAAATGATGATAATTTTGCCTTAATTCCACTATTTAGCCAATTTAAATCTCCTCTGATTAAAGATAATTCCAGCATTTTAAAGATCAAAGCTTCTCTGCTGGGTTGATTAGTTTCTAGGTCCTAATTTCACATTCTTAGTCAAAACATACCTTCTTTAAAAAAAAAAATCTAAATTTGAAAAAGTAAGAGTATTACCTCTCCCCAACAAAGAGAAGACAACAATTGTCTCTATATAAGATCACTTTTCCAGGAAATGATAAATGCTACTCAAATTACACATTAATTATCCCACTCCATGCCCTGTGGCTGGAACTAACTCCCTGTTTTCTTCACTTGCCAAGAACCCTTACATTAGACACTGAGCTGCAAAAATACCACTATTTCCATGAAAGACTCTCCCAACCCCAGAATATGTTATAAAACTCTCCCCTTCAAGCACCTCCCACTGTTTAAGGTATATAATCATAATTCAAGAGGGATTATTTCAGAATAGTTTTTCAAAATCCTTAATTCTACAAATGAGAAAACAGATTCCTTCCTTTAAATCACACAGTTATTTTTTTCTTATTCTTGACTAACATACAGAAACTGAGTTTCAAGGAGACAGAATGTGCGAGACCACTCCAGCCAGGTTTGTATCTGGCTCCAATACGCCCACTTCATTTCACTCCATTACTAGATGCCTCCTGAAATATTACCTTCCCTTCTTTTCCCAGGTCCAAGGACCCAGTCTCTTCCAATTTTCCACATGGCATCTGCATACCTTCTTTAACTGATTCAGCTTCTTCACTCTACTCTCTCCAACTCTTCCACAGAATTAGTAAAATATGTAGTTAACACCTAGACACACATCGTCTAACGAGCTCAGTGACGTCTGTTCACGGAGGGCAAAAATCCATGTTACTAACCTTGCACAGCATCCAGGACAAAGAGGTTGGCGCTTATCAAACACTTTTTGATGTGACTGACAATTCTAAGACCTCCTAGATTTAAGACTCAGCATTTGGTGCCTCCACGAATTCTGACATGTGAGGGGAATCACGGGCTCCAAACCAATTCTGCAACTCCATGATAACAACTCAATTTCTTACAATGTGAATATTCTCAAGTTTCCTTCTTTTTTCTCTACCGTGAAAGTTTTAGGAAGTTAATATGAATTAATAAAAATCCTGGGCTCTATGAAGCCAGTCTAGCTTTGAACATGCTTTTATTGATCTTTCCGGTAAATCTACTGTGAATGTTATGAGCCAAGCCCAGATCATCAACTTCAAACAGAATTGGAGGTACCTGTAGAGAGTAATGCTGGCAGACAGGATTTTAGTAAAGCCAGCAGAGCAGAGGTGAGGATAAAAAAAAAAAAAAAAAAAAAAGATGCTTAATTAACATTTTAGATGTGTTGTAGGTTGAGTGACTTAAGGCAGCTTATTAAATTCTCCCTGTTGCATCCTGGAGGGTATCGTTTTTTTCCTTTCTTTCTTTATTGTACAGATGTAATCAATTTGTTTCTAATATCCGAACACATTAGCATAGGGAAGATTTTTAATATGCTGGGGTTCTTTTTATATTCATTCTTATGAGTCAGTTATCTTGCTTGAAAATATTGAATAATTTTACTATAGCCAAGGCAATGGAAAAAATATTTTCTCAGTTCTCACTCTTAGAAACAGAGAGCATTTCTCAACCACTAAAGGAAATATTTTCATTCCCTATTTTGCATATTGATGAAAGGAACAATAAAATGATTACCATCCCTACCATCTCCAAAATTCCTACTCTCATTCCCTATGGAAGAGTTGTAATCATTCCTACATGTTTCCATACACCAGAAAAGGTTCAGCTCGTAAGTACTGGGAATCTGGAGACACAAGGCATTGGCATCACTGTCACATGGTCTTGATTCTTGGCTTTCACATGGCCTTATTTTTTGGCCTAGACCTAATTTTGAATCTGCACACTTCAGATAAGCCACAGAGTTACTTGTAAGTTCCATATGAAGAAAACTTTGCCAGTTATGTTGGGTCACAACACCCCAGTGAAAATCTCAGCCCAGGGATATACATTTTCATGTATAGACCCTTGAATCCAGAGTGCCTGAGTACGGAAGCCATCTCTATGGCACACCATAGTGTATGATCTTGGGCAATTCACTTTATCTCCCTCTGTCTTAGGGAGTTTCCTCCTCTGAGATAGTAATGGTAACAACTTCATAGGCTTTCTTTTTAAGAAGAGCTGCAACATGTCCTTGGGAGAAAAATTGTTTCTTGATAACTGTACAGCTAGCATTACCTGGGTCTGTTACCTCAACAAAATGAACAGCCGGGAAGATTTTTGCTTTCTCATTCTAAGCTAAGTCTTAATTGCTCAGTATAAAAGTAGACAGAATATCAATACAATTTATATTTTTAAAAAGAAAGGTTGCCCATCACCTAGATTCAAATATTATCAATTCATGGAAAGTCTTGTTTCATACACTTCCTCTCTCTCTCATATTATTATGGGGCATATCCCAGACAATATATCACTTCACCTGCAGTTATTTTAGCATGTATCTCCAAAAGATAAAAATGCTCCTCAAAAAAAATTTTTTTGAAAACAAGGGGGAGGTGGATGGGGGAAGGATGGATTGGGAGTTTGAGATTAGTAGATGCAAACTATTGTATAGAGAATGGATAAACAACAAGGTCCTACTGTATAGAACAGGGAACTATATTCAATATCCTGTGATAAACCATAATGGAAAAGAATATAAAAAAGAATGTATATATATGTATAACTGAATCACTTTGCAGTACAGAGAAATTAACACAACATTGTAAATCAATTATACTTCAGTAAAAATTAAAATTAAAAAAAAGTTTTAAATGCTGCTCAAAAATAAAACCACATAAGTACCAAAATATTATAATACCTAAAAACAATAATGCATTAATATTTTTAAATATCCAGTTAATGCTCAAATGTCCCATTATGTTATAAAAGTCTTTTTTTTAATTACTTCTTTGAATCGGCATCTAAATAAGATCCACATAAAGCAATTGGATAATATGCCTCTTAAGTTTCCTTTAGTCTATAGCTTTCCTTCTCCATCTCATTTATATCCATTTGCTGACAAAATGAGGTAATTGTTCTGTAGATTTTCCCAGAGTCTGGATTTTTCTGATTGCATCCCCGTGAAATTCTGGTTTTGTTTTCTATTTCTTAAAAATGTCCCCCTGACTTCTACATTTCTTGCAAATTTGTAGTTAAAACTCAAGGTTTGATTAGATTTAGGAAGGATATCTTTGGCAAGGATATTTCCTAGTAGATGATGCTTCTCTCTATTAAGGGTCTTGTGATATCTGGTTGTCTCTCTTCTTCTGATGTTAGAAACCACTAACATACCATGAATTCAACCACTAGATCCATGAATTCATTGATGTTACAAAATATTGATATTTTAATTTTATTATTCCTTCTTCATTTATTAGGTAACAAACTTCTATAAAGAGAAATATCCCTTCATCTACCATTCACTTGCCCAGTATAGAATAGGCAAAATAAATGCTCAGTTCTATCCTTTATCAACTCTTAAAATACTACACCCTCTAATGATGACAAATTTTTCTGGTATATACAAACAACACATGGATTTAAACACAACTGATTTAAACACACTTAATGTGCTTAAATCTATTGACATTATTATCCTCACTGACGCTCAAATTGTCCCATGTTTGGCCAGAGGAAGACTTTCAAGTTGTGTCCTCAGGACCAAAAACCTCTCCGGTATGACACGGTGGCTCCAATCCAGAGCTCAGAAACCACACTGCCTGGATTCAGGCTTCACTGAACTCCTTCCCAGCCGGGAGACTGTGAAGGAGTTAGTCCTGGGCCTCTGCTTCCTACTTTGTTACCTGCCTCCTAGGTAAGAATCAAGCCAGATCCCATACTCAGTGCTTAGGACAACCTCAGTAAATGCTAGTCCTTAATTACTATTAATAATATTGCATGGTAAGCCCATGGAATCCTAAAGTTAAAAACCTTAATGTATGGACTTTTCATATGTTTTAATATTATATGCCTTTAAAAAGAGCTAGATTTAAAGAAAACTTTTTCTCCTACTTAAGATTTTGAAACAGTTTAGCCTCTCTTTTTCTCTCTTCAAGGAAAATATTGCTTGTAAATCATTGGAAGGGCCATGGGGCTCAGTCACCCAGTTTCCTCCCAATGAGAAGATTCAACTTGGTTTGGCATTTGTAACATGAGCTAGCATTTGCCTCAAGAGATGTATCCTTTTCTAAAAGGGCATGTTGTTTGCCTGGGTAACTAGTCACATGTTGATGGTATTTTACCAGATATACATATATCCCATAGTAGAGATAATCATCTCTAAAGATGTGAAGAATAGAATCTACCATGGAAACAATGAAGACCTACCTGAACCCACTGAGGGAAAAAGGATGTCTTCTCACAGACCACCCTTCTAGAGGTAAGGAAACTTCAAAAGCAACATGAAAATACAAGAGGAATAGAGTATTATTAAACAGAACATGGCAATACCAAAGGGTGATTTTATTCTTGGGGTCAGAACCACTTTATAGTTCATCTTAATTAAGATTCCTCATCTTAATTTATGTATTCTAGATCAGGAAGAAAGTGCATTGTTATCTCTTGCTTTGACCATGACATGACGGTTGCATAGCTCATTTTTACTTAAAAATGGATGAATAGAGCAAGAAATTTAAAAATTTTAAATGGGTTTCTTGGAACTTAGTTTCAGAGGCCTCAAAGCAGTGCCTCTCAAGCTTGAAAGTGCATACAAATTACCAAGGGGATGTTGTTGAAATGTAGGTTCTTAGCCAGTGGGCCTGGTATAGGCCCCTCCTATGCTGCTCCAGGGACGACACTGAAAACCAAAACCTTAAAGAAGTGGTTTTCAAATGTAAACTAGATAGCTAGTTGGAAGCAGCCGCATAGCACAGGGAGATCAGCTCGGTACTTTGTGACCACCTAGAGGGGTGGGATAAGGAGGGTGGGAGGGAGACTGCAAGAGGGAGGGGATATGGGGATATATGTAAACGTATAGCTGATTCGCTTTGTTATACAGCAGCAACTAACACAACATTGTAAAGCAATTACACTTCAATAAAGATGTTAAAAAAGATTTTTTTTAATTAAGAAAAAAACAGAAGTGGTTTTCTTTCCATTATGGGCAAATTATAGATAAACAAAACTAAGTCTGATCCTTGCTTTTCTTCTGCCGTGAATATGAGTCTCCCAACCCCGGAGACTCAGACTATAGCCTGTTTTGTTTTGTTTTGCTTTGCTTTGTTTTGCTTTTTAAGAGGTAATTTTCTATTAGGAAATCATAGTCTAAAGAATAGGCACCAGGAAAAATCTTTACTCCCTGGCGTAGGACTACAGCATCTTACTGCTTTTCCCAAATCAAGAGTGGAAGGATGAGAACCTGGAATTCAACCACAAATAGACGCGGGGTCCAAATTTGCACTCCCCACACAGTGCAGAACTGGAAACCCTGAGCAGAGACACAGACATAAGTAAAACCAATTCAGAACTGGTTAATGATGCAGGGCTTGGTCAGGCAAAGGTACTTGAATAACCACATAAATGATCTTGTATAACCAGAACAGTCTAAAAGGCCCTTTAAAATAAGGGTGTTTAAACTGTTCAAAGAGCTACAGGAGAGAATAAAACCTCAAAGAGAGATAATTAAGAAAATAGACTGATATTTAAAAGAATCAAATAAAATCTCAAAAAATGAAAAAATATAGTAGAAATTTTTAAGTAGCATTTTTATGTAAAATTTTTGTTTTTGTAAAGTAGCATTTTTGCTTTGTAAAATGAAAAATGTAGTAGAAAGTTTTTAAGTTGCATCTTTTTTTTGTTTAGAGTAGCTTTACAGGTTGATGGCAATGATCTGGGAGAGTGAAAGACATCATTATGTAGGAGAAAAGAAAAGCTGAGCTTGCTGAATCCTTGACTAGATAAAAGCAGGTGGGGGGGAAGCAGCTACTAGACGGGAACCCCTTTATTTTCTACCTTGGAATCTGCAAACCTCACTGCATCCACACCCACATCCTCATTCTTCTCTCCAGTGCTTACGGGGTACAGGAGATACGGAGTAAGCATCTCTTGCAAAAGCTGCTGCAGACCAGTCATTTCTCACCAGCGATGCTACAAGAGACTCCAACAGATCATCTCTCATCTGTGGTGAAATGGAATCTATCACTATGGGACTGTAGAGAATTATGGAAGGATGTTATAACTTAAATTTACAGCAATGAGAAGCCATTCAAGGGTTGTAAGCAAGGCAGTAACATGCTCACTGTTGCATTTTAAAGATCCCTCTACCTGTAAGATCAAGAAGACACCAAGTACACCAAGGACACCTTATTTAATATGCTGTGTCCACAATCTTTACAGTCTAGCAGCCTTGTTCTAGGGATAAAGATCATTACATGTAAAAGCAATGGAAGAAACCACAATGGAAAAGATCCTCAGATATGATTACCTAACAATTTAAAACTTCCATATGTCAAAAGACACCATAAATAAATGAAAGGCAAATGACATCCTAGAAAACTTTCTATCACAAATATAATCTTTTCCTAAATGTGTGAAAAGTTCTTCTAAATCACCCTCACTGAAAAAAAGTAGAGAAAAAAATGTGAAGTAACAGCTCACAGATAAAAATAAATCAATCAGTAAATACATGTGAAAAATGGAAGCTCAATCAATAACCAAAGAAACAAACATAGATAAATTACTGGTTGTCAAGTTGACAAATTCTTACTGAAATCACAGCGCTTGATGCTGGTGGTGATACAGCAACATAGAGCTGGCCACACATTGTTGGAACCTCTCATAAAAAAAAAAACATGCCAATAGCTTTCCTGAAAGTCTCTCCAGCAATATCAAAGTTCTTAAATGTCAATACTTTTAGCACAGTAATTCCGCTTTTACATAAAATATCTGACAAAATAACCTGAGATGAGTGCAAAGATTTATTCTGGGTGAAGGTATTTGTTATAGCGTTAGTTACAATAAAGGTTTAGAAACAAAGTAAATGTAAACAATGAAGAAGTTTTTTTATTCCATACAATAAAATACTATATAATCCATTAAATCATGTTTCTAAAGAACATTTAGTAACATTGGAAAGTATTCACTGTATAATATTATATTCAAAAAACAAAGTATAAAATAAGAATTCAACTTGGGAGGTGAAAGTGTATACTTACCTAGAAAAGGGATGCCAGAAATCCCTATCCAGAGTTTTTGGAGCTGTACAAGGCTGCATGGCTGCAGTCCATAGTGTCCATTCTGAAAGACCACATTAGCCACTGCCCACAGCTAGAGGATCCCATGGGCTTCGTGAACACATATATGGGCTTCATCAACACTTTCTGAGCTGGAACAAGTAGTAACCCTGTGTTACTTCACCTATTCCCTTATCTGTTGTGTATTCTACTTAAGAAGAAATGCCCAAAAGAGGTCCTGGCCGCCAAACACTGTTCTCTCCCAATGTACACTTTACTTACATTGTTGAACGGTATATACAGTAAAAAAGATAGCAGAAGCTCCGACTAAGGGTTGACCTAATGGTCCACCTCTCATTCCTTTGACAGCTGATCAAGTGCATGGACTTGCCTTTGTCCTTGTGTTGTAAGAAATTCTGAAGCACACTATTGCTCACTGATGTAGACATTCTTTTGCATAAAAGACTTTTTAATTTAACACTTCTTTGGACTTTCCTGAAATATTTAGAAATGCTAATAGCTGGCCAACCCCAGCTGGAATCATACAGTGAAGAATGAGGTGATGATCTTCCTTATCTCTCCTTGAACAGCTGGATGAACACATGCTTTTTTAAGTTCTCTAAGTAAACCAGCTCTAGTGAAAGTGAGTCTTCCTTGTCATAACTTTGGATTTAGTTTCATCAGCTGCTTCTAACTATAGACATTTTGTTAAAATAGATTTGGGGTTAAGCAATGCATTCTTCTAAGGATGCTTTCAGACTATGATTCACCTACATATGTTATCTATAGCTCTTACAAGTATACTGAACCAGCAGACATTTACACTGGCAGAGTAGTGAACTAAACATGTTTGATTTCTGCATAAATTGAACTAAATCCAAACTATTTACAGAATTTCCTAAAATCACAGGACATAAAGGATCACTAGCATCTATGCCAGAGATTTACTAGTAGCTGGAAAGAACAATTCTAACAGCAAATAACAGCCTGACTCTTCATACCTTAGAAGCATGTTCCTACAGGGGAGAGGATGGGATGAGTGTATCTCCAGGGTACCATGCTGAATGCACACGGACTCCCTTTATAAATGACTGCTTCACTTCTCATTGATGGTCCCAGAGAGGGGACATGTAGCCCAGCAATTCCTGTACTTTGCAGACAGGAAAGTTCTCGAAACTTTTAAGAAAAAATTCTGAAAGACCTATGTATGAGTCAGTGGTACTGAATACCTTTGTTTAAGCCACAGTTTCATGGTATTAGTCAAAACAGGATGTTATTAAGTGGTTACTTTAAATTTCATTATTGAATTAAACATTTTTATTATTCTTATTAAGTGGCTATTTTACCTTCATTTTTTATTAACAACTTTAACAACTTTGAAACTGGAATAAGTGTTTATTTTCTGCCAATAAAAATGAAGTTTGACAAAAGAAAAAAGTAAATGTGACATATATTAACTACATCTCTGGGTGATATATTGTCTTCTTCTTTTTTGTAATTTAAAATTTTCTGTAATACACATGAATTTACCATAAGAATCAGGAAAAAATTTATTATTAACAGAAAGAGAAGATGATTCTCATTTTACCTCTCTACAGGCTTACTTCCGCCTTTAAACCTCACACAGGGATTAAATGTAACTCCATCTTCTCTTCAATGCCTAGTACATGTTGAAATCTAATTAAATTTTTTTTTTTTTTTTTTTTTTTGCGGTACACGGGCCTCTCACTGTTGTGGCCTCTCCCATTGCGGAGCACAGGCTCCGGACGTGCAGGCTCAGCGGCAGGCGGACTCTCAACCACTGCGCCACCAGGGAAGCCCATGAAATCTAATTAAATTTTAGCTCATTTAAAAAACAAAAATAAAAACTTCCATCTTACACGATCTCTTTTCTTTGCTATGCACCAAGTAACTAGCCTTCTATTGCTTTGCATACACCTATGATAGGTAAACACAAACAAATACACTTCAAATGTTCTGTGACATGAAATCATTACAACAGAAATCTGATTTAAGTATAATTTGAAAGCCCACTATCAGGTACCAAAGATACAAAATGTTGATCTTTCCTTTTTCTGTATTTCTCAGTAAAATCTTGTCAAAACCTCTGATTTA
Organism: Lipotes vexillifer; assembly: GCF_000442215.2. NCBI lineage: Eukaryota > Metazoa > Chordata > Mammalia > Artiodactyla > Lipotidae > Lipotes > Lipotes vexillifer. The sequence continues at coordinate 2,882,682 of NW_006778796.1, forward strand.
TTCTACAGCATTAAACCATGATCCTTGGTGGTGTGTGAGTGTGTGTGTATGTGTTTTGATCACATAGTTCATCCTCATAAATCCATCAGTGGCTTACAATTTTAAAAACCTCCTCAGTGGATAGAGGGCACAATTACTGTTTTATGATATGAGAGAAAAGTCCTTAGAGGACTATGTTCATAAGAAAATATTTTTGGCAAAATACTAACACAGGACACTTCATTTTAAACCAAGTTGTATTTTAAGCATCTTTTAAACAACATTTAAAATAATATTTTAAATAAAACAAAGCTGTTTCTACCTTTAGCAGGTTAGTTAATGCCTTTGTACTTTGTTATGTTTTTTTTTTCAGCAAGAAAATGGAATAACAAAATGACCCTATCTACTATTCAGATATCTGTGACAACATATTAGGACAATAAAAAATAGATACAAAATCTCTTTGAAAAAGTAGTATTTGTTATTCTTATCATTGATAGTACTGGAAGGAAATGTAAAGATTTTTCCAGTCCCCAATTTTAGATGAGAAAACTGAGATACAAAAAGGTGTGGGGACTTGCATAATTTCAGATGACTCCCAGGCAATTCTTGACCTCATTCAGAAAGAGCTAATGGAAATCAAGTTTCTAAAATAAAGTCATTTGTGAAATGTACTAAGGAGATGTACTGCTTACCTTTGGCAAAGTGATACAGAATGTGGCCTCAGACTTGATATCAAATATTAAAATGTGTGATAATGCCTTCATAGTTCTAAGGGAAAGTTCTTTTTTTTGCTAGAATTCTACAGCAGGCAATTGATCAATCAAATGTGAGAAATCAATACAGATCCTTTTAGGTATCCGAGGACCCAAAAAAAAGTACTTTCCATTCAACATTTCATAAGAAGGCATACTGCAGAGAAATGAGTATATGATTTAAAAAACTATGATATTTTGAAATTAATAATATATATAAGATATAGAACGAAAAAGTAGGCACGTAGAAATTCCAAGGGAAAAAAAGTCTCAATGAAAAAGAAAATATATTGGAACTTCCCTGGTGGTCCAGTGGTTAAGACTCGGTTCTTCCACTACAGGGGGCTCTGGTTAATCCCTGGTTGGGGAACTAAGATCCCACATGCTATATGGCCAGGCAAAAAAAAGAAAAAATTCACGGCGTACTTTCTGTTTTTGTAATGATCTGTAAGAAATAGATGAGAGTAGGGACTTCCCTTGTGGCGCAGTGAAGAATCCGCTTGCCAATGCAGGGGACACGGGTTTGAGCCCTTGTCTGGGAAGATCCCACATGCCATGGAGCAACTAAGCCCCTGCACCACAACTACTGAGCCTGCGCTCTAGAGTCCACGAGCCACAACTACTGAAGCCCGCGCACCTAGAGCCCGTGCTCCGCAACAAGAGAAGCCACCGCAATGAGAAGCCTGCGCACCGCAACGAAGAGTAGCCCCCGCGCGCCGCACCTAGAGAAAGCCCGCGCACAGCAACGAAGACCCAATGCAGCCAAAAATAAATAAATTTAAAAAAAAATAAATGAGAGTAAACATTGTTGGGTTTTCAGATCAGACTCTCAAGGAACAAACATCTTAACTTACCTAGTATCAAACTTTAGTATTAATTCTAAGAATATTGATAACTATGAAACACAGAGCTACATGAAGTCTGGGGCCACCGAAAAATCTGCCTGGTTCCTTCCCTGCAACATTAGGAAATATCCTGGCTTGGATTTAACATATGGGGTCTCAAAGTAATGTGTCACCTACTCAAAGGGAGCCCTTTCCATCATAAAATGTCTCTCTTTTCATACTCTAACTGTGACATAGCTGACACTGAATTTTCCAACAGGCCTTGGTTCATAAATCTATAAATTCCAAGTTTTCCATCAAAATGCTTTAATTCTTCCTTCCTTCCCTCAATTCCCTCCCCCACCACAGTGTCCCCAGGGTAGGAAGGATAGCATACAAACCAGTGCTAATCTATTTCCTCTGAACTACCCACAATAATATAAACAATATTTGTTAATTTTTCAGTGTTTAGAAACATCCTCTAACAATTATAAAATAATTATGGTTAATGAATACAATGTCATGTTATCAAGTTTGACTTAGAAAAATAAAGAAGACAAAAGTTTAGGTTAGAATGGAAGATGAAAGCTGAAAGAAATGTTAGAAGTGCTAATATCTTCACCTTCAAAGTAGAGAATCAAGGAATACTGTCTATAATTGACCAAATAAGAAATGAATACGTAAGCATATTACTTAAAATTACAGAGACACTGAGTAGAGGAACTAAAATTTTAATATAATTATATTGAGAGGTATGCCATGCATTACTAGTAAGTGAGATAAAACTCAACAGGCCATGTCTAAAATTAATAATATAAGCACGTAGACATGATAGTGTTTTGGTTAGGAATTATAGTTAGAAGACACAGTTACAGGAATTTTAATAGGTGTCCCCTTTTCTGAATGTCACCGTGGAGCAAGAGACTTACAATTTTCCCTATAAGTCCATCTGTCTTCTATGATCTTCTTTAACCATGTGTAAGAATTATTCTTGTACTACTTTGATAGCTTTTAAAATTACTAAAATAAAGACAAAAGTGTCCCAATCTGGTATCTTCGGGGTCCACTTTGGCACCAGAGCATTAAAAATGAGGCACAATTGATTAAGACCAATTCTAAAACCACAGATGTAATCAGGAAGATTTCCCCAAAGGGAAGGTGAACATCAGGGTTAAAAGCTAAGGCTTTACAGCCCCACTATCCTTTCCAACCCTGTGACTCCTCCTGGATCAGAGACGACTATTGTCCCCCAATACTCATTCTCTATCCCTTTAAAAAGAGCGCTCTTGAGTTTTACAAAGGCATATGCCCCTCAGCTACAGGGTACATTTCCCAGCACCCATTGCAATTAGATGTGGCCATGTGATTTACTTCTGTCTGGGAGATAGGAAGAGAATTGATGTTTATCATTTCCAGGTTGTGCCCTTAAAAAGAATGAACTTCCTCTGTCCTCTCTATCTTCCCTTTGCAAGAATTGGATCCTGGGATAGAAAACATATTTTGAGGATGACAAAGACTTTCCCGGGCTTAGACTACCTAACTGTTCTGTTATGTGAGGAAGAAATAATGCTTCTAAATTGTTTAAGCCACTGTATTTGTGTATCTCCCTTATAGCAACTTAGACTATACCCTAAATAATGCCTCTCAGCTTCACTTCTGGCCTCATATTTCATTCAGTTTGTATAGGTTTTTCTTTTCTAAATTACTTGAATGACTCTGTCTAGTGTCAAGTTCTTCTTGTCTATTGACAACCACATATAATTCTATCAGAATCCACAGATTTACTTGTAGTTTCAAATATGTGTATTGTTATGTAGGTTTCCAGTTCAATTTTGGTCAAGTGCATTCCCTGTCTTCCCTACTCCTGTAAAAGCATCATGCCTTTGAAAAATCACATTTTACTTCAGATTGAATGTACGTTAATCCTGGCTTTAAAAAGTTGCAAATTTTAAAACTTTTTCAAACTGAATTGCATTGCCCACCTGTGTAATCTGTCAGGTGTCCTTTGTCCTTACCAGGTTTTCATTCTTTTTCCATTCCAATAAGCTGGAAAACAACAACAAAAAATACTGGCTGAATTAATTTCCTAATAAAGCACATAGGCCTCAATTTATCCTTTCCATTAAGTGTCTAACATGCCATTTCCCCTTGATCTTTCGTATTATGAGATTCTGGCTTTTCTGACTACAAGTATTTATACCAGTGGTGAAATACCACACTTGATGTAATATTTATTCTTATTCAAACTTGACTGATATAGTCTTCTAACCTATTTTAGGTACTGCAATTGTTGGTTGCAGAATTTCCAGCTATCATCTGAGTTTTTCTTCATGGTTTATCTAGTTTTATTATTAATAGATTCAATAAAACCAGAGGATTTTCAAATCTTGAGTCTTCTCTTAAATGTACAGGTCTAACCTCCTTTGTAAGTCTTGCAGCATTTGCCACTTATCAGTTAAGATACTTTTGACTGAAAGGGATAGCATATCTAAGTGAACATGACTCAGGCATTAGGTATTTATTACCATTTCACGTGACAAAAATACGAGGTAGACAGTTCAGGGTTGATTTCATGGCTCCATTATGTCATCAAATACCCAGGATCCTCCTGTCCTTCTGCTCTGCCATCCTCAAGAAGTTGGTGATATCTCCTCATGGTTCCAGAATGGTTGCAGCAACTCCAAATATTACATCTTCACACAATGCATTTGCAAAGTCATTAAGGGAAAACAGGGTCTACCATTCATACATCCTACCTTTCTCCTTTTATCAAGGAGTAGTATTCTACCAGAAGCTCCCAGCATAATTCCCTTCATGTGTCATTGACCAGTTCTAGGTCACATGGTCTTCCTTAGCTGGAAGGAAATCAGGATAGTAAACATCTGGTATTTTCATCCTCTCTCCTAGTAGTTGTGTTTGGCCAATGGGAAAAGACAGAGAAGAAGGGCCTTGGAGCATGTAACCATCAGTGTCAGCTATAGTAAAGGAATAAATAATGCAAGATGGAGATTCAGGAGGGTTCCAAAGAACAGGTGTTTTTTTACAAGTTTCTCTCCAACTTGTCTCAGGACCTTAGCTATATAAATTAGAAAAATGGATTTTCTCCTCACTAATAAAATTGTAAAACAGAACATATATCTCATTATATTATTTTATTAACTAAAGAAAATTCATAAAGTAACTTGAATGATGACTTCAATTTTTGATAATACTTTATTATAAATTCCATATGGGCGAAGATAATGATTAAGTATGTGAGAGATGTTAAAGATAGGACTATACTATCTTTCATTTTTTTGCTGTGTTCCATAACTTCTCTGGTACTCGAAATTCTTTTAAAATAATAATTCTATTAAAATACAACCATTACATGTAGTTTTTAGAATCTAATGTGCCTTTGTTAAAGAAATTAATCTATATATCACCAATTCCATTCAAATCCCAAGGGATAAATTACAATTTACATAAGCATAGCCTTTTTTCTTCCCTCCTGTCACATACTAAGTGAACTTAGAATGTCAGAGCAAGTAGTGCATGGCTTTTTCAGCCATTCGTATACTGAATCCAAGAAGAAAACAGTTAAATGTTAGTCAGTACCTGTGCAAATGCCAAACTAGGAAAGTGACTAATTATAAAAGTTCTCTTCCTTTTCCTTGCAATTGTACTTACTTTGTAGTTAGAAAGGGATGTAAAATAAAGGGGAAAGTGACATAAAAAGAATTATCAAAAGAAGCTCAAGCTTATAAATTGTTATGTCCATCACCTGGAACTTAATGCTAGGGTAAAGCTTTTGTCAGACGCAGGTATCACCCGATTATGGGATGAGGGTAAAGTTTAAGGACAGATATTGAAGGGAGTATAAGCTTTTCCCCAGTTGCAGTCATAGGAGCTTCTTGAGACCAACACGTCCACAAGAAAACAGCACCAGCAAGCCTTCATCCCAACAGCAGCTGGTAAGCAGGAGGCTTGAATTCTGGGTAGACCACAAAATGCTACGGATCCTTGTGGAAAATGTCGAGAAGCATTCTAATTCAACTCATCGAGCTTAAATTTTAAGCATTTTTTTCCCCTCTGAGCAAAAGGAACAGATGAACTCTCAAGAAGTAAAGATCTCATTTTCATGGAAATCATCTTCCAAGAACAAGAGAGAAAAAAAATAAAGAAAATGGATGAGGTCAACTTGGGATTGCTGTACAAAACAGGTGTCAGTTTTCTGTGAGGACTTTATTCCTCGAGGTATATTTTAATGACTTTCTAACAGTTGACACAGTTTATCTTCCCTTTAGAGTAAACGGGATTCTGGTAACCAGGTGCAATATAATCAGCTCAGATAAACAAAGTTTAGATACAAAACTACCATAAATGCATGTCTGTTCCTGATCTAAGGTTTAATACACATAACAGTATGCAGGATACTGGGAGAGGACAAAAGTCTAACTGGTCTGTGGCTCACAGTAACTGGGTTGACTTGTTAAATACTGATGTGATGGATGCATATTTCTGATCAAATAATAAACACTTAATAAAACTTCAGAGGATCTCAATCTAGGGCACGTCAGAAGCACTGTGGAGCTCTTCAAAATGTATACACCAGGACCCTATCCCCAGGACTATTGATTCATTAGGTCTACATGCAGGCCCAGGCAATTAAATATTTAAAATGCTACAGGGTAATTTAGTGGGCACCAAAGGCTGCAAATCACTAAAATACCCACCGATTGAACACTGTCAGACGTGTTTACCTTCCACTGTAAACAGACTTGTTTACATTCCAATCTCAAACATGGGTTGATAAGAGAGTTTGATATAAAACAGTAGACACTGTGTCCTTCAACCCCCAGACTCATTAATCTAGGAGCTCCATAAAGACAGAGATTGTGTCGTGTTCCTCTTTGTACTCCCAGCCACAAACTCAGTTGCTAGAAAATGCTACGTGTTCTACAAATGCTTGCTGAACAAATAGAAAATAAATCCTATGTGCACTAAATTCCCATTTGTTTTTCTTATTATTTTCAAGGAAATGATTGAGATGTGAATTTGAGGTACCAGATATTCAATCCCTAGCTTTTACTGACAAAGTCAGAAAGGTAACGAAGATGGAAGCTTTAACTCTAGACAATGTTTTAACATTTTATGATCATACATTTAGGGGTAGCTTAATAAAGCGTTCCTGTAAATAAATTTTCCAGACCAGGAAGCCCTCGATGGAATTGTCCTCAGGGTAAACATGTTACATATATTCAGGTGTACTCTGTAATATGTGTCTGTATTCATCTGTGTCTTGTTCCACTGGTAAGCATCACCTTTGTCTATATAACCCAGAAACCATGTAAGCACAGCTTTGGACACTTTCTAAAGATTTCTGGGCCTTCCTTCCCACCCCCGCTATAAATATGCACTCTATACAGACTTTTTAGACTCCTTTGAAGAGTTGCCAGGATATATACTAGCTTGAATGTTTGTGTGCAGGTCAACAAGCTAGACCTATATGCATCAGTTACATTCATCTCCTTGAGAATCTAGTGAATACTCTGGGTTCTGTGATGGGGGCAAAATAAACTTACAAGAAAAACCTGCCATTCAACTCCAGAAGGTTCACAGACATCCTGAATTCTTGTAGGATCCTGGAAATCTAGGTTGAGAAACAATGAAGATGAGTAACTGAGTAAAATCTCACTGCCTATTTATGCCAAAGGTAACACTAAACACAGACAGATATTTTAAATACATTTACACAACCTTTTTTCTACCATCTCTTTCCACTCACCCATCACAAAATGTTGTTAATTTCCACAGGTAAAACTTCAGGCTCAACCCTCATCCATTCCTTCTAACTTCCTTCCTTCCCACATGACCCAAAACAAGGAGAAACTTGGCACTTCCTTCACCAGGTTGCCAATCCATATGCATTAATTTACTAACGCACCCAAGGTGACTGTCATACCGTGCTCATTAGCCACAGAGACCACTTGTAGAGCTGAATTACAGTCAGCAACATAATCCTCTCCCAGCATCTGTGTGCAGGTTTAGGTTATACCAAAATTGAGAAAAAAGGCTTCCAGAACTGCATTTTCTTTCATCCGAAACTTCATTTTCAACATTTGTGCTTAGCTTACATGATTGAGAATAACTTACTATTGTAACATTAGGACACAATTGTTAAGGTATCCAGTGGTGCCTCAGCTTTTCCACCTACCCTCCACAGGTTCCTCCCTCTCCTTCAGCCAGTAACTGTAGCAGCCAGTTAGTGGAGTTCAGGGTTGTGGAGAGTCACGTGGGAGCTGCCCCTCCAATGCAGCAGATAAAAGGCACTGAAAAGGCGGACTCCACCATTTAAGCTCACTGTGAGCCCATTAAACTCCTTCAGTTTATGAAGTTCATTCTTGCAGTGACTAAAAAATAAAATATCCCTTTTTTTAGCAGGATAACAAGCTTTTTTAGGTTCCCAGGGCAACATTTATTGCACCAGAACAGTCATTTTACAAAATGGCACTTTAATGGCCCCAAAAGTTCCGCATATGGGGAAAACTTTTACATATTCTCTTTACGGTCTGAAAATAAAACACCCTATCAGTGAAAATCTCTAGATAAGTACCAATGTCTGTAAATATGACTAAAAGTTAGGGCTATATTACAGATTGCTTTATGAGACTGTTAAGTGAGGTTTACTTAGCCATCACTAACTTCTCCATGATATATGTTGACATCACACACGTATTATCAGATATTTCTAGATACTATAAGTATATTAAAAATGTATTTTAAATATGTGGAGCTAATAATAGAAACTGGCATTTTATTTTAAATGCTATTCATTCATTTCATTTTTAAATTAATTAGTTCATTTTAGAACATATGGAGCTGTTTCATTTTTTAATGGTTTCCTAGCATCCCATTATATGGGTGTACCATAACATACTTAACTAGTCTCCAACCAATAGACCATTAGATTATTTTCAGTTTTTGGTGACTACAAACAACATCACACAAAATTTTCTTGATTATCCTTGAAAATACACTTTTATACATGTGTACATAAGATAAATTCCTACATGTGGAATTGTTAGGTCAAGGGGCATGTGATTTTGATTTTGATTTTAAGGAGTATTCCAAAATTGCCCTGAGACTGGATACAGTAATTTATACTCACAGCAATAATGTGTGAGAATGCCTCTTTCTTCACTCTTTTATATTTGGTGTATTATCAAACTTATTTCGGTATTTGTCAGTCTGTCAGGTAAAAATATTATATTTTGACAGAGCTTAAGTTAACCTTCCTCTCATTAAACTTGAGCTCGTGCACCTTATGCTTTATATTTTTTATTAATTTAATTTGAGATGATTTTATATATTAAAGAAACTGGCTCTCAGCTTTCAAATATGTGGCAACTTTTTTCCTACTTTGCAATTAGTATTTTGACTTGGTTTATGTTTTTTTTTTTTTTTAAACCTGGAAGAAACTATTATATCTGCATTTAAATTTAAATTTTTTTCTTATATGGCCTCTGAGTTTTTGGTCTTGCTTAGTAAGGTATTTTCATTTGAGATAAATATTAAAACCAAATCCCAAAGTAAAAAGCTTTTCCTGTATTTTCTTCTGAAAGTTCTTCATTTTTCTTTATAGAAGTGATCTTTATAAGCTCAGGGATTCATGAATAGAAATTTTCACTAATACTCTTATTCCTGATTCCATGAGGATAGGAATCTTGATCTTTTTATTAATTTCCATATCCTAAGTGAGGATGTCTTTATATCTAGATAGTGTTTTTATAGCAAAATGTTTAACCTACTTTAGTATTCTGGTAGTACTTTTCATAGAGGTGGTGGAGTGGAGCTTGATAAAAACAAATGATAACTTTTTAATATAATTCTTCATAAGACTGAGTCCAAATTAAACATTTTAAATGGAACAATAGATTCATCGTCCCAGATCTCACTGACAAATATCATGTTCATTTCCCATTATTGATGGGAAGTCTTTGGAGATGTTTGCATGAAGAACTATGAGTTCAATTTTTACAACTAATTCCACAGAAATGAATATTCTTTCTGGAGTTTCAGTAACAGACTTTTCCTCTAACCAACAAATGAATGATAAAAGTGCATTCTGTTATCCAAATTAACTTATTCAATAAAGGTTTATTGAACAGTTACTATGTACCAGGCTTCTTTCTAGGCACTTAGGATACAGAAATTAATCAAAAGATCAAGATTCCTATCCTCATGGAATCAGGAATAAGAGTATTAGTGAAATTTTCTATTCATGACTCCCTGAGCTTATAAAGATCACTTCTATAAAGAAAAATGAAGACAAGACAATTATATTTTCAAGTACTTCAAGAAAGAACTTCTCAAAGGAGAATCTTTTATATTCCTAAAATTCTATATTTCCCATAGATTTCTTTAGAGGCCATATCTGTGATGATTCTTAAGAGTGTCCCTAGATTTAAAGTCTGTAATACATGTTCAGAAGGGTGAGTCTTTTTAGATCTTTTCCTGAGTCAAGATTTTGAGAACTGCTCAGAATAATCAAAACATAGTAACCAGCATTTTTCTCCTGTTTTTCAACTATGAAAGCAATTTGTATGTAAAATAGCAGTAAGAAATAAATCTGTGTACTGCACTTAGCACAGGGCTAGACACACAGAGCTCCTCTATCTATACATAGAGATCCCTCTGTGGACCTCAGGAAATAAAGCCATATTTCCTGTTCAGTCTCAAGACAGAATGCTTTGATCTAGTGACCCACATCTCTGGAGAACAGCTTCTTACAGCCCTATTTAGGCCCTGGTTTGGATTTGCAAATTAACTGAAAAGACCATTAGAAAACATTTCTGTTTAAAGTGCTAAATGGGCTGCAACTTTCAAAACTAACAGGCCTGCCAAATTGTGATTTAAAGTGAAATTGGCATGAGCAGACATTTCCACATCAGCCTGTAGCACATCTGGTCCATACCGAACAAACAGAAGATTTATTCTGTCAGGGAGATCATTTAGCATTCCTTTTCATGCTTCAGAAGGAGCCTGTACCTGTCACTCACCAAAGCGCCCGGCTTTTGGTGGCTAGGCTCTGTTGCTCTCCCTGACTAGCCTTGATCTAACACTTCTAAGAACGCTCATGTGCACCGCTCCACCTGGGAGCCCAGTACCCATGCCAAGTTCATTTCCATAGTCTTATAGAAACCTCCTGGAGGATTTCAAACATCTGCTCATAAGTAAAGAAACATTGTCTTGAGCTCTAACAATAATATAAAGGGCAACTGAAACTTCTTTTGCAAATAAAGAGAGCTGATAAATGATCTTATTTCACAGGACTGGGGGCAAGTTGCTTTGTGTCTTTCTGAATCCAAATCCTTAAAATGAATATAGGCAATCATGGGGAAAATGGAATATACCCAGAGTTTTACTGGTATACAGTAAAGACTATAAAATAAGTTAAAAAAAATTATGTCATTTTGCTGAAACTAAAAGAACGTATTTATGACGTATTTATGAAAACGGGGTTGTTATTCCTAAAATGTATGCCGTCTCTCTCTCTCTCTCTCCCTTCCCCTGGCTGTAGCCTCAGAGCCAAGTATGTACTCTTGCTGTGTGAACCATGTAACCACTTTCTTCTCTAGAATGTTAACCTGCTCATGTTGGACTCAGAAACCCCAGGAGGCTCACTTCCTGGCTTCTCTCATCAGAAATACCATTCTTCCTCTCCCACCTCTGGAGTACCATGAATACTCAGAAGGGGCTAGATGTACCACCGTTGTTATGATGTTACCTTATGTGACTATGAAAGAATCGGTTTCTACCTAAACAAAAATTGGAACAGGAGGAGACAATTATTTTTGATGGTGTACAAGTTCTTTCTAGTTTCTGGCTAAAAATGACCTCTGCTTCGTTTGAGAAATAAATGGGGTAGGCAAAAATGTCCCCTAATTTCCTTCTAGTTGTCACATAATTATTATGATTTCTTTGTGGTTCTTTTGTCCTTGAGGAACTCATTGGTTCATAAATACTATTATTTGACTTTCCTACTGACATGTAAATCTAGGCCTAGGCAAACATAGAGCTAGTTTATCACATAAACATAGAAAAGGGGTTTGTTTGACTTAAAACATAACAGAAACAAATATTTTAAAAATCTGGAGACTTCCAAGGCAGGTTTAAGTTACACATCGGAGAAGACACATCATTTGTACAAATATTTTCATCCTTTTGGTTTGTTACAAGACCAAGATAGTATGAAGAGTGAATTACATCTATGCTTGTTTCATGTCTGTCCCTCCTACTGAGCCATTAATAAACATGACACCATGAGTACTGCATTGTTAATACTCAGCTTGGTCTATGGAGCTCAGAAAATGCTCTCTTCAAATTCACACAGAACATTCTTAAATAGGTTTCACTCTAGATGCTGAACATGCCAATGAAAAAGGTACATCTACAACAAAATCTAACTTCCTCTGAAGAAAACAACAAAAATTAGTCTTCCATAACAACTTAACTAGTTTCAACCAATCTTGAAATACATATTCTGTTATGAAATGCTGGTGATTTCTTAGTATATGTGAACATTTTATCCACTTGGAAAATGTCAAATGGGAAAAAAAAAAGGTATGTGATATTCAATACCTAAATAATTCACTAATGGTTAGATTTATGTGTATTCTTATTCTTGAATTCTTATTCAAAGATATGAAATTAAAATTTAAAATAACATGTCTGTATACTTTCACCACAATAAATTAGAATAATATCACATAGAGATCAAAGGTTTCATCCTTCCATATTAAACCTGGAGAACTTCAAAAAAAGAGGTAATACTTTTGATTAAAAAGAGTTATTATCATAAGTAATCATCTAAAGAGACCCAGCTTATGAAGAAAAGGAATTGGAAAGTTATTTGATTTTTCTAGTTTATATTCTCTTAAAGGCTGCAATTAGAGTCAAAGAAGGGATGCTCAAAGCAGACAAGAAGGAACTTTGTTTTAAAAGAACATTATATTGAGAAATGGATTGAAGAGGGGGAAAAAAGGAAATCTACTTATAAAATATAGAAATTCAATTCATGTAAAGATCATGGGCAACTCATAAACTGTATCTCAGTGAGATCATGCAATGTCATTTGAATGTTGGAATTGTCTAAACAGATATAACTAATCAGTCACATCAATAGCAAAGAAACAAAGAACCATGGGAAAATAACCAGTTTTGATAATCAAAATAATAGGCAATGTATATAGAAGCAAAAAATAGCAGGAACAAAATATGGTAAAAATATATGAGAAAAAACTATACTTGAAGATAAATTCAAGTTCATTGAACAGAACAAAGTACTCTAATGCAGCACTTTGAAACTTTTAAGAACATCCTTGTAGATGTATTATTTGGGGTTAGGTTTCCAAATACTTAACATATTTCATATGCATCTAATTATCTATAAAGCTACTATTTTTGCATCAAAGTAGTTCATTCTACGGCCATGTAAATAATTTAATCATAATTTTTTAAAAGGTTCAGTGCTCTGCAACTCAATCATTGATTTATAATAATCTCATTTTTCTAATAAAATCTACTCCTACACGTCAAAATCTTTATCATTTTCAAAGTGACTGAAAACTTGTTTAGGATGAGGAGGTGACAAATGATAGGGAGTTCTGTCTAAGAAGACCACAGCAAGTCTTTTTCAATGCATGGAAGTTTATTTAAGAGAACTACATTTAAGAGAACTACATTGGATTGAGAAAGAAAACATTCCATCAATAACTCAGTGTACATTTTTTTCAAGAATGTTCTGCTTAGAGAGTCATATACTAGATGATTTGGCATATCCACAGTTCTGGAGAGAATGTGGATTAACAGTGCAACTACAAGTGGTTGACCAAATGCTGCGTATACTACATAAAAGATACCAAAAAAGCTAAAACAAATTAAAATTTAATAAAATGAAATTTTATTACATTATTCAATAAAATGTAATAGTGTTTGTTTATTAAAACCTAAATGTATGAGAAATGAAGACTTGAAAATAAATTAAATTTCATTGAATAGGAATTCTCAAAATGGGATCTTTGAGACTTAAGTGTGTTCTTATAGACTTGTTTTCTGGGGTGGGGTTAAATTTTTTTAAACATCTTCATTGGAGTAAAACTGCTTTACAATGTTCTGTTAGTTTCTGCTGTATAACAAAGTGAATCAGCTATATGTATACATATATCCTCATATCCCCTCCCTCTTGCATCTCCCTTCCACCCTCCCTATCCCACCCCTCTAGGTGGTCACAAAGCACTGAGCTGATCTCCCTGTGTGATGCAGCTGCTTCCCACTAGCTATCTACTTTATATTTGGTAGTGTATATATGCCATGGTACCCTCTCACTTCGTCCCAGCTTACCTTTCCCCCTCCCAGTGTCCTCAAGTCCATTTTTTAGATTCCATCTATATGTGTTAGCATATGGTAATTGTTTTTCTCTTTCTCACTTACTTCACTCTGTATGACAGACTCTAGGTCCAACCACCTCACCGCAAATAACTCAATTTCATTTCTTTTTATGGCTGAGTAATATTCCATTGTATATATGTGCCACATCTTCTTTATCCATTCATCTGTCAATGGAGACTTAGGTTGCTTCCATGTCCTGGCTATTGTAAATAGTGCGGCATTGGACATTGTGGTTCATGTCTCTTTTTGAGTTATGGTTTTCTTCAGGTATATGCCCAGTAGTGGGATTGCTGAATCATATAGTAGTCCTATTTTTAGTTTTTTAAGGAACCTCCATACTGTTCTCCATAGTGGCTGTATCAATTTACATTCCCACCAAAAGTGCAAGAAAGTTCCCTTTTCTCCACACCCACTCCAGCATTTACTGTTTGTAGATATTTTGATGATGGCCATTCTGACTGGTGTGAGGTGATACCTCATTGTAGTTTTGATTTGTATTTCTGTAATGATTAGTCATGTTGAGGATCCTTTCATGTGTTTATTGGCAATCTGTATATCTTCTCTGGACAAATTTCTGTTTAGATCTTCTGCCCATTTTTGGATTGGGGTGTTTGTTTTTTTGATACTGAGCTGCATAAGCTGCTTCTAAATTTTGGAGATTAATCCTTTGTCAGTGGCTTCATTTGCAAATATTTTCTCCCATACTGAGGGTTGTCTTCTCATCTTGTTTATGGTTTCCTTTGCTGTGCAAAAGCTTTTAAGTTTCATTAGGTCCCACTTGTTTATTTTTGTTTTTATTTCCATTTCTCTAGGATGTGGGCCAAAAAGGATCTTGCTGTGATTTATGTCATAGAGTGTTCTGCCTATGTTTTCCACTAAGAGTTTGATAGGCCTTACATTCAGGTCTTTTATCCATTTTGAGTTTATTTTTGTGTATGGTGTTAGGGAGTGTTCTCATTTCATCCTTTTACACGTAGCTGTCCAGTTTTCCCAGCGCCACTTACTGAAGAGGCTGTCTTTTCTCCATTGCATATTCTTGTCTCCTTTATCAAAGATAAGGTGACCATATGTGTGTGGGTTTATCTCTGGGCTTTCTATCCTGTTCCACTGATCTGTATTTCTGTTTTTATACCAGTAGTATACTGTCTTGATTACTGTACCTTTGTAGTATAGTCTGAAGTCAGGGAGCCTGATTCCTCCAGCTCCATTTTTCTTTCTCAATATTGCTTTGGCTATTTGGGGTCTTTTGTGTTTCCATACAAACTGTGAAATTTTTTGTTCTAGTTCTGTGAAAAATGCCAGTGGTAGTTTGATAGGGATTGCATTGAATCTGTAGATGGCTTTGGGTAGTAGAGTCATTTTCACCATGTTGATTCTTCCAATCCAAGAACATGGTATATCTTTCCATCTATTTGTATCATCTTTAATTTCTTTCATCAGTGTCTTATACTTTTCTGCATACAGGTCTTTTCTCTCCTTAGGTAGGTTTATTCCTAGGTATTTTATTCTTTTTGTTGCAGTGGTAAATGGGAGTGTTTCCTTAATTTCCTTTTCAGATTTCTTGTTGTTAGTGTATAGGAATGCAAGAGATTTCTGTACATTAATTTTGTATCCTGCTACTTTACCAAACTCATTGATTGGTTCTAGCAGATTTTTGGTAGCATCTTTATGATTCTCTATGTATAGTATCATGTCATCTGCAAACAGTGACGGCTTTACTTCTTCTTTTCCGATTTGGATTCCTTTTATTTCCCTTTCTTTTCTGATTGCTGTGGCTAAAACTTCCAAAACTATGTTGAATAAGAGTGGTGAGAGTGGGCAACCTTGTCTTGTTCCTGATCTTAGAGGTAATGGTTTCAAAATTTCACCATTGAGAACAATGTTGGCTGTAGGGTTGTCATATATGGCCTTTATTATGTTGAGGTAAGTTCCCTCTGTGCCTACTTTCTGGAGTTTTTATAATACATGGGTGTTGAAATTTGTCCAAAGTTTTTCTGCATCTGTTGAGATGATCATATGGTTTTTCTCCTTCAATTTGTTAATATGGTTAATCACACTGATTGATTTGCGTATATTGAAGAATCCTTGCATTCCTGGGATAAACCTCACTTGATCATGGTGTATGATCCTTTTAATGTGCTGTTGGATTCTGTTTGCTAGTATTTTGTTGAGGATTTTTTGCATCTATGTTCCTCAGTGATATTGGCCTGTGGTTTTCTTTTGTGTGACATCTTTGTCTGGTTTTGGAATCAGGGTGATGGTGGCCTTGTAGAATGAGTTTGGGAGTGTTCCTCCCTCTGCTATATTTTGGAAGAGTTTGAGGATAGGTGTTAGCTCTTCTCTAAATGTTTGGTAGAATTTGCCTGTGAAGCCATCTGGTGCTGGGCTTTTGTTTGTTGGAAGATTTTAAATCACAATTTCAATTTCAGTGCTTGTGATTGGTCTGTCTATATTTTCTATTTCTTCCTGATTCAGTCTCAGAAGGTTGTGCTTTTCTAAAAATTTGTCCATTTCTTCCAGGTTGTCCATTTTATTGTCATATTGTTGCCTGTAGTAATCTCTCACGATCCTCTGTATTTCTGCAGTGTCAGTTGTTACTTCTCCTTTTTCATTTCTGACTCTATTGTCTTCTCCCTTTTTTTCTTGATGAGTCTGGCTAATGGTCTATCAATTTTGTTTATCTTCTCAAAGAACCAGCTTTTAGTTTTACTGATCTTTCCTATTGTTTCCTTCATTTCTTTTTCATTTATTTCTGATCTGATCCTTATGATTTCTTTCCTTCTGCTAACTTTGGGGTTTTTTGTTCTTCTTTCTCTAATTGCTTTAGGTGTAAAGTTAGGTTGTTTATTTGAGATTTTTCTTGTTTCTTGAGGTAGGATTGTATTGCTATAATCTTCCCTCTTGGATGTGTTTTTGCTGCATCCCATAGGTTTTGGGTCATCGTGTTTTCACTGTCATTTGTTTCTAAGTATTTTCTGAGTTCCTCTTTGATTTCTTCAGTGATCTCTTGGTTATTTAGTAGCATATTGTTTAGCCCCCATGTGTTTGTATTTTTTATAGTTTTTTTCCTGTAATTGATATCTAGTCTTATAGCTTTGTGGTCAGAAAAGATACTTGATATGATTTCAATTTTCTTAAATTTACCAAGCTTGATTTGTGACCCAAGATATGATCTATCCTAGAGAATGTTCCATAAGCACTTGAGAAGAAAGTGTATTCTGTTGTTTTGGGATGGAATGTCCTGTAAATATCAACTAAGTCCTTCTCATTTAATGTGTCATTTAAAGCTTGTGTTTCCTTTTATTTTCATTTTGGATGATCTGTTCATTGGTGAAAGTGGGGTGTTAAGTCCCCTTCTATTACTGTGTTACTGTCGATTTCCCCTTTTATCGCTGTTAACATTTGCCTTATGTATTGAGGTGCTCCTATGTTGGGTGCATATTTACAATTGTTATGTCTTCTTCTTGGATTGATCTCTTGATCATTATGTAGTGTCCTTCTTTCTCTCTTGTAATAGTCTTTATTTTAAATTCTATTTTGTCTGATATAAGAATTGCTATTCCAGCCTTCTTTTGATTTCCATTTTCATGGAATATCTTTTTCCATCCCCTCACTTTCAGTCTGTATGTGTCCCTAGGTCTGAAGTGGCTCTCTTGTAGACAGCACATATACTGGCTTTGTTTTTGTATCCATTCAGCCTGTTCATGTCTTTTGGTTGGAGCATTTAATCCATTTACATTTAAGGTAATTATCAATATATATGTTCCTATTACCATTTTCTTAATTATTTTGGGTTTGTTACTGTAGATCTTTCCCTTCCCTTGTGTTTCCTGCCTAGAGAAGTTCCTTTAGCATTTGTTTTAAAGCTGGTTTGGTGGTGCTGAATTCTCTTAACTTTTGCTTCTCTGTAAAGGTCTTAATTTCTCTGTCAAATCTGAATGAGATCCTTGCTGGGTAGAGTAATCTTGGTTGTAGGTTTTTCCCTTTCATAACTTTAAATATGTCCTGCCTCTCCCTTCTGGCTTGCAGAATTTCTGCTGAAAGATCAGGTGTTAACCTTATGGGGATTCCCTTGTATGTTTTTTGTTGTTTTTCCCTTGCTGCTTTTAATATTTGTTCTTTGTATTTAATTTTTGATATTTTGATTAATATGTCTTGGCGTGTTTCTCCTTGGATTTATCCTGTATGGGACACTCTGCACTTCCTGGACTTGATTGACTATTTCCCTTCTCATGTTAAGAAAGTTTTCATATATAATCTCTTAAAATATTTTCTCAGTCCCTTTCTTTTTCTCTTCTTCTTCAGGGACCCCTGTAATTTGAATGTTGATGTGTTTACTGTTGTCCCAGAGGTCCCTGAGACTGTCCCCAATTCTTTTCATTCTTTTTTCTTTATTCTGCTCTGTAGCAGTTATTTCCACTATTTTACCTTTCAGGTCACTTATCCATTCTTCTGCCTCAGTTATTCTGCTATTGATTCCTTCTAGAGAATTTTTAATTTCATTTGTATTGTTCATCATTGTTTGTTTGCTCTTTAGTTCTTCTAGGTCCTTGTTCAACGTTTCTTGTATTTTCTCCATTCTATTTCCAAGATTTTGGATCATCTTTACTATCATTACTGTGAATTCTTTTTCAGGTAAACTATTTTCTCTTCATTTGTTTGGTCTGGTGGGTTTTTACCTTGCTCCTTCATCTGTTCCATATTTCTCTATCTTCTCATTTTGCTTAACTTACTGTGTTTGGGGTCTCTGTTTTGCAGGCTGCAGGTTCATAGTTCCCATTGTTTTTGGTGTCTGCCCCCAGTGGGTAAGTTTGGTTTACTGGTTTGTGTATGCTTCCTTGTAGAGGGGACTGGTGCCTGTGTTCTGGTGGGTGAGGCTGGATCTTGTCTTTCTTATTGCCAGGGCTGCATCCAGTGGTATGTTTTGGGGTGTCTGTGAACTTAGTATGATTTTAGGCAACCTCTCTGCTAATGGGTGGGTTTGTGTTCCTGTCTTGCTAGTTGTTTGCCATGGGACATCCAGCATTGGAGTCTGCTGGCCGTTAGGTGGACCTGGGTCTTAGTGTTGATACAGAGATCTCTGGGAGAACTCTCGCCAATTGATATTACATGGGCCTGGGAGGTCTCTGGTTGTCCAATGTTCTGAACTCAGCTCTCCCACCTCAGAGGCTCAGGGCTGACTCAGGCCAGAGCACCAAGACCCTGTCAGCTACTCAGCTCAGAAGAAAGGGGAGAAAACAAGAAAGAAAATAAATTAAAAATAAAAATAATAAATAAAAATAATTATTAAAATTTTAAAAAATAATAATTTAAAAAAATAAGAGAGCAACCAAACCAATAAACAAATCCACCAATGATAACAAGTGCTAAAAACTATACTAAGATAAACATAAAAATCAGAAACAACTCAGTTGCAGACAGCAAACCCTAAGTCTACAGTGGCTCCCAAAGTCCACCACCTCAGTTTTGAGATGATTCATTTTCTATTCAGGTATCCCACAGATACAGGGTACATCAAGTTGATTGTGAGGATTTAATCTACTGCTCCTGAGGCTGCATGGAGAATTCCATTTCTCTTCTTTGTTCGCACAAAGAAGAGAACATCTTCTGGGATTCACCTTATTTTTGTCCCCACCACTGCCTGTAGATCACCCTCAGGCATCTGTTCCCACCCAGACAGGATGGGGTTTAAGCAGTCGCTGACTATGGCTCTGGCTCATTCAGACCAGGGGAAGAGATGGGTATGGTAGTTATCATTGGAATGCGGGGCGAGCCTGTGGTGGCAGAGGTCAGCATGACATTGCAACAGCCTGAGGCGCACCATGTATTCTCCCAGGGATGCTGTCCCTGGATCACGGGACCCTGGCAGTGGTGGGCTGCACAGGCTCCTGGGGGCTGTAGATAGTTACCTGTGCTTGCACACAGGATTCTTGGTGGCTGCAGCAGCAGCCTTAATGTTTCATGCCCGTCTCTGGGGTCCAAGCTGATAGCTGCAGCTCGCTCCCATCTCTGGAGCTCATTTAGGCGGTGCTCTGCCTTCTGTGGGCAGACAGGGAAGGAATCCCCTCTCCTCATGCACCCTGAAACAGTGGTCGCTTGCCTCTTAGGCAGGTCCAGACTTTTTCCTGGACTCCCTCCCAGCTAGCTGTGGTGCATTAGCCCCCTTCAGGTTGTGTTCACACCGCCAACTCCAGTCCTCTCCTTGGGATCTGATTTCTGAAGCCCGAGCCTCAGCTCCCAGCCCCGCCCACCCCGGCGGGGGAGCAGACAAGCCTCTCGGGCTGGTGAGTGCCGTCGGCACCGATCCTCTGTGCGGGAATCTCTCCGCTCTGCCCCCCGCACCCCTGCGGCTGTGCTGTCCTCCGCGGCTCCGAAGCTTCCCTCCCGCCACCCCCTGTGTCCACCAGTGAAGGGGCTTCCTAGTGTGTGGGAACCTTTCCTCCTTCACAGCTCCCTCCCAGAGGTGCAGGTCCCATCCCTATTCTTTTGTCTTTGTTTTCCCTTTTTTCTTTTGCCCTACCCAGGTTCATGGGGGAGTGTCTTGACTTTTGGGAGGTCTGAAGTCTTCTGCCAGCGTTCAGTAGCTATTCTGTAGGAGCTGTTCCACATGTAGATGTATTTTTGATGTATATGTGGGGAGGAAGGTGATCTCCATGTCTTACTCCTCCACCATACTTAAGCTTCCCTAGACTTGTTTTATTTTGGGTTTAGTGTTCTAAATTTTTAACACATTTTACTTGCATCTAATTATCACACAGCTGATCCTCTTTTTATCCCATATTTATAAATTTGCCTAATTGCTAAAATGTATTTGTAATCCCCCAATCAATCAATACTCGTGGTAGCTCTCATGGTCATTAGTGTACATGTGCACAGTGGCAAAAATTTTGACTTTTGTGACTTACACATTCCCAGTCTGCCTTCTTGTTTTAGTTCTTGTGCTGTAAACAAGTGTCCTGCTCATAGTATATTTACTGCCAAGGATTTTTTACTTTTGTGCTTTTTGTTAAGGATTTCACTGTTTAAAATGGGCCTCAGCTGTGATAGTGTAGAGTTGTCTATAGTTCCCAAGCACAAGAAGGCTGTGATGTGCCTTATGGAGAAAATATGTGTATGAGATAAGCTTTATTTAGACACGAGTTACAGTGTTGTTGGTCATATCCAATGTTGATGAATCTACAATATATATTTTAAGAAATGTCTTTAAACAGAAACACTCATGAAACAAAGCTATGTATTGGTCAGTTAACCAAAATGTGACCAGAGGCTCACAGGAACCTAACCCTGTATTTCCCCTAGGAGCAATGGGTTAGTATTTGCTAATTTAGTATTTGTGGTGATTTCACAGAACATAATCACTGCTAATAATGAGAATTGATTGTGTATGTATATATGTATGTGTGTGGGTGTGTATATATGTGTGTTTTGGGGGGAGTTATTTCTTTAAAATAAAAAAATTAAGAAGTCATCAAAATTGAAAGCCTCTTAAAATATCTGCTAACTGGGGAAATATTGTAGGGAAGAAGCAAAAATCACATTGGATTTTATGCCTAATATTTTTAGCAATTGAAATTTCCATAAGGAGTTTAGCACATGCAGTTAATTTGCATAAGAGGCAGCTGGAGCATATTGGCTCTTTCAAAGCCACTATGATTTATCAGCTCAATAATGCATGAGCTTAGACAAAGTTATACAACTGTCTGTATTTTTAACAAGGTGATGGAGTAGGAAATTTGCTAAAGCAGCCATTCCAGACCCAGGTGACTAAAAGGAGGTTAAATCATTTACACAAACTGGAACACAATTTTATTCCTGTTTTATTTTTGGCCTCAGACTTTTTTTTCCTAAAAATAATATTTTGTTTGGAGAAAGTGCCAGACTGACAGACAGTCTGGGACAGTCAAGTTATATATTCCTATATTCTATTAGCACAATGTGAAGAGAGTCAATTAAAATCTCCACTAAAGTGACCTCCCGAATTAGATTCATCTTGCAGAGGCAGCACCTAAAGAAGAATTAACTGTTTCTTTCTTTGTTCAGTAAAGTGTAATGACATTAATTTATTGAGCCCTAAATTTCATGGCAAAAATGGCTTATAGGAAGTGTCTCTTCTTGAGGGCTAAGTTTTTGTCCCTTACTGAGATTTGAGGAGAATGTAGCCCAAACACCGTTAAGAAGCTATTGTCATGGTAGAGATATAGGTTACAAAAACCTCATGCATGGGGCAGTAATTAGGAGAATACAGAGGAAATGATTAATTCAAAACATTGTAAGTGAAAAATTAATTGATAGGACAGTATGCAATGACCATTGGGATAAAGAAGAGAAATGAATTGTTCGAAGATTCCATGTTTTTGTACCTAGGTGACTAGAAGAATAACTGTATTTGTTTTAGAGCGTATATAAAAGTTTGAATTTAGCTTTTAGAACTCGTTTTAGACACCCACATCTATAGACTAAAAACTTTAATGTCCAATATACTAACTTCACAGGATATCAAATGCCTGTCTCATTCCATAGACTTCCACCATTTTTCTCTAAGGTATAGGAGGAAGGACAATAGAGATGAATTTCATGAGACCATTGGTACCCAGTGATCCTTTCTGCCAGAATGTATTGGACTGGCAGGTTGAAGCCAGGAACTTGTCCCATAGTGTCACACAATAGGTGTGTTGATATGAAGTCAAGAAGTACCGTAAGCCTCCCACTGCAAAAGGCTACTGAAGTGTAAGAATAAATCAAGCATCAAGTTGTAAAGTTACTTTGTTTCATCTAAGTTAATCTTTGAATACAAAGGCAAATTACCAGAAGGGAAACAAGAAATGATTTACTACACAGCAGCCACAAGACTAACCTGAGAAAACCTTCTCAACAGTTGTGTTTGGAGAGGCAACCATACTGTCAGAGTTTAGTAAAATAGATTAACTATTACCTTGTACAAACCTCTCATCTGATAAATGGGAAAGCTGTGCATATGACCAAGTCCTCTAATTCATGCTGTCTCATTGTTGGATGACTTCTTCAAGACATCAGCCACTCTCTAGCCCAACAGTTCCCAACCTTTTCTGTGCATCAGAATCACCTGAAGACATATTAAAACACAGAGTGCTGGCTCTATCCCCAGACATTCCCATACCATAGGTCAGGGATGAAACCAGACGATTTATATTTTGAGAAGTTCCCTGGTGATACCAATGCTGCTTGTGTGGGAACACGCTCTACGAACAATGGCTCTAGACCTACTAGTCTAATATCCATCCCACTCAAGTAAATTTTCTCTCACGACAAAATGGACCCTGCCTGGAAGTTCCTGGGCATTACAATCCAGAAAGAACATATGATCTGAAACAACATGATAAGGGTCTATGATCACATAGCTATAGCTAGAACAATATATCTACTCAGATACCAAAGTGTACTTCACTAGACATTTACGATGGGTCTATTCTGAAATAATTGCTAAGAGCTGTAAATCCTCGGTTTCCCATCCCAATGTAAAAACTTCTTGGACTTTAAGTACTGTGTATTATTAGAATTTTTCTGGTTGCAAATAAAGGTGACATCATTTAGTTGCCTTTTTCCCCCAAAATTGAAATAATATTATAACAGTTATATATGAAATAATATATAACAGTTATAAATAATATTATAACAGTTATATTATAACAGACTTTGATTATCCAAAGTCTAGGAATGGAATTTAGCAAATAGAGATATATACACAGAAATGGTCATCAAGAGATGATAGAGATGAGGGATTAAATAGGGGCAACTGAGCTCCACTGGAATAGAAACAATACAAAAAGCAATTGTCATATAACAACTATATAGAAATTACTGCATGTGGTGCAGAGGGGAGATGCTGAGAAATGCCTCAGGGAGCTTGCAATAATTAAGGATATTAAATAGATGCTGAATATAATATTATGTATATTCATGATATGTGTGTTTGTGTGTGTGTGTATGTATGTACAGACAGGTTACATTGAGCAAATTTAAATAAGTTTCTCAGAAGAAACATCAAAAGGGTTTTAACAAATACAACAGTCTCAGAAAGAAAAAATAGGCAAATCTTGCATTCTGTAGAGTAGTCATAATGATTTTTTTTGGCCAATATGTGGAATCTTAGTTCCCCATTGAACATGTGCCCCCTGCATGGGAAGCACAGAGTCTTAACCACTGGACTGCCAGAGAAGTCTCATAGCACAGCAGTCCCCAACCTTTTTGATACCAGGGACCAGTTTCGTGGAAGACAATTTTTCCACAGACCGGAGGGTGGGGGGAATTGTTTAGGGATGATTCGAGCACATTACATTTATTGTGCACTTTATTTCTATTTATTACATTGTAATATATAATGAAATAATTATACAACTCACCATAATGCAGAATCAGTGGGAACCCTGAGCTTGTTTTCACTTGCCACTCACTGATAGGGTTTTGCTATGAGTTGGCAAGCAATTGATTGATTATGGTCTCTGTGCAGTCAAACCATTCTGCTAATGATAATCTGTATTTGCAGCCGCTCCCCAGTGTTAGCATCACCGCCTCAGCTCCACGTCAGATTATCAGGCATTAGATTCTGATAAGGAGTGCGCAACCTAGATCCCTCGCATGCGCAGCTCACAGTAGGGTTTGAACTTCTATGAGAATCTAATGCCACTGCTGATCTGACAGGAGGCAGAGCTCAGGCGGTAATACGAGCGATGGGGAGCGGCTGTAAATACAGATGAAGCTTCACTTGTTCACCTGCTGCTCACCTCCTGCTGTGCAGCCCAGTTCCTAACAGGCCATGGACTGGTACTGGTCTGTGGCCCAGGGGTTGGGGACCCCTGCCATAGAGTAGTCATAATGAATTTTAATTGACAATGTCATAGTGTACCAAAGGAGGATGAGTATCTCTGAGTAAAATGCAACAAAAATAGATTAGAAACTATTGCAGCATTTGTATACTGTTTCACACATTCTAGAAGTTCTAGGTTTTTATCTACTTGCATATCTACATCACCAGAAACTTGATATTTCATTAATATTTTGAACTATACAATTTGCTGCTTATATATCCCAAATTTCACAAGTAATCATCAAATCCAGTCATCATCAACCCTTACATTTTACTTTAAAATATATCTGTGGAATCATATAAAAAACAGTCAGAATCCGATTTGTAGTCAACACTTTAAAAATTAATTAAAAACACAATTATTCAATAGAGCAAAATGACATCAAAGTATATTACATCACATGCCCTTCTTTTAATGGAAGTGCACTAAGAACTCAGAGGTGTCCCCTGACAGACACACATGACTCTCTGGATAGTACTATGGAAATAGACATAATTTCTTCCTGAGGTTGGAATCTGCCAGGGCCTTCTCTGTCTGTCATGTGGAAGAACAGTGATGTTGAATATATTTGCAACAGCAAGAAAGCAATTCAGCATATATAGGAAAAAATTGCAAGCCAACTGTCAAAAGGAAAAATGTGCCTTACCCACCAGTCACAAAAGGACTTATCGGTATAACAAAAATAGTACCATCTATGCATGACAATTTTAAATGCACAATAAAATGGAACTTTACAAACTTTGCATGACAAGGAATTCTCTGAGCACTAAAAAAATAATTTAAAATTAAAATTTCTTTTTTAAAAATGCAAATTGAAAGGAAAGAAGGGGTTGTCTTGAGGAGAGTTGCTTGGCTCGACAGAGATCTTGATCAAAACTTCAACATTAACTTCTCCAAAACAAAATCTCTAATCTGCATGTCTATGTTGTCCTCTCTTCAGAGCTAGTCCTAAATCTTCAAATGCCTTCCTGGATTTCCACTGAAATTTCTAGCCAGCCTCAAACTCAAGAGAAAGAGTATTCCTATGCTTCCTTTACCTAAACTGCCCATGACTTTGCTCTTCTGCTACTGATGCCATAAGCATAGGTAAGCCTGAGTCACCTAGTTTGAAACACAGTGGCAGATGAATGATAACAAACTTCTCTTACCATGTATTATTCTCTTCCCAAATAGTTTCCATGGGCCCTGATCCCTATGGAATACTATCTGAATCTGAAGAGGAACCTCATTCTCCCACAAAGCATAGATCTCAAAGTCAAGAAAGGACATTGATTACTGGTGTTTAGTCCTGCACCCAGACCTTTACTTTTCTTCTAATAACCCCAGATCTGCTCTCCTGAGGCTCTTGTTATTCAACTATAGCACCTCCTTTGTCTCCTCAATCTAGTCACCCTACTCCCCAATTTCATTGATAGCTCCAAAGCCTAATTTCCTCTACACTAAAATCTGAAATCTGGACAACACCCTGAGAGTGTTAAGTATCCATGTGAATAGATGTTTCTACATACACACTAGACCCTCAGTTACTTAAAACTTCTATTCCCCAATAAGACCACTGAATCTTATTGGTCAAACAAAGATGAGTTTATTAAACCTATCATAGCATGGGGAATCACTATCTTGGTAGAGTCCAAATAGCATCCCCAAAGAGGAAAGAAATGGGAGGGTTTTCTTAAGATTTGGGGATCTTGACTCAAGTGATTTAAGATGGGTCTTTCAAGATGTTGCTTGTTAGGACTGGGCGTAGTGTGTGACATGGTAATTTTGTATTGGTAGACACAACAAGGCAAGGGTCTTAAAGCAAGTGTTGATGAGCTGATTGTTGTCCTGATAAATACACTCAATCCAGGTGAGTAATCTATTTTCCTGTTTATTTAGCTATTTTCCCAGATGAGTACAATATTTGCCTGAATAAATTGGTGTACAAGAATATCCTGAAGCAAAAGTGGTTTACAGTTTGATCTTCCTGGGTAAGAATTTTTTTTTTTTTTTTGCGGTATGCGGGCCTCTCACTGTTGTGGCCTCTCCCGTTGCGGAGCACAGGCTCCAGACGCGCAGGCTCAGGGGCCATGGCTCACGGAGCCAGGCGCTCCGCGGCATGTAGGAATCCTTCCGGACCGGGGCATGAACCCGCGTCCCCTGCATCAGCAGGTGGACTCTCAACCACTGCGCCACCAGGGAAGCCCCTGGGTAAGAATTTTAAAGAGCAAACAGTTATGTTGATGGTCTCAGTTATCACAGAGATGACCAAAAGGAGAAAAGATTCTGATTGAAGATTTCCCCAGAACAAAATCACTCCTTTTGAGGAATGAGAAATTGTAGCATCAAATCTAGCATATTATTTAGTTCTTGAACATGAGGCAAATGGTTTCCCTTACTTTGTAATTTGATCTCAAGCTAGAATCAGTTCTCTAGAAATAAAAGGAAAACAGATGATATAACTCTTCTCTATGGCCTGAGACCATGAGATTTTAGTTATTCTTGCAGACAAACCTCTTCCCTATGCGGGAAAAGCATTTCCAAGGTGAAGTTCTCATAAGAGTTCTTCCGGTCCATCACCACTCCATAGCTCCTTGGTCTCTACAGCTCTCATACAAGAAGACTCCTCAGCAAACCTGCTATTCCTCCTTCTTTTTTTTTTTTTTTTTTTTTTTTTTTTTCGTTTTCTGTGCCTTCCTCTCACTGTTGTGGCCTCTCCCATTTGCGGAGCACAGGCTCCGGACGCGCAGGCTCAGTGGCCATGGCTCACGGGCCCAGCCGCTCCGCGGCATGTGGGATCTTCCCGAAACGGGGCACGAACCCGCGTCTCCTGCATCGGCAGGCGGACTCTCAAGCACTGCGCCACCAGGGAAGCCCTATTCCTCCTTCTTTTTGATTCAATTACTTTGAAAGCTGGCATTAATCAGTTCTCTAGCTGTCCCCTTCCCTAGAGTCATTTCTCTTAGTCTTTCTCTTCTCCTTCCTCAATTTGTAGGAGCTATTTGCTCTCAACTGCCACATTTCTAAGAGTATTTCATCCTCTTGGCTTTCATAATGGAAACGGTAAATTTTCCAAAGAGGGGAAACTACCTGGAGGGGAGTTTTGCTCAAACCCTAGATTGGATGTCAGTTAATATTTAGACACAATTAATTAATGGTAAACCCTAAGGCAAACTTTGTTGTTAAGGAAATCAGGCCATATCCCTGATTAAATGAAGGGCTGTTTCCCTGCCCAAGTCAGCAGATGTTCTACTATCAGCAAAGGCTGACATCACATGCTTGGTAGATGGGGACATAGATAATTAAGAATATTTAAAATGTAAGGGTGAAAGAGCTTCAGACTTTCTTAAGCTAAGTCACCAAAGTTTCCCTATCTCCTGAATTTCTCCTCATATAGTTCCTCCCTTCTTACCACATCCCAGATTTCAGTTCATGATGCTATAAAAAGTTTTAAGATTTCTAAAAACCTCTTACAGTCACCATGAGATCTTCTCAGACCTTCCTCACATAATTTAGCCTACAGTGATTTTTATTGCACCATATTTATTGAGATTTTTTTTTTAAGATACTCACATTCATGTTTTTATCTCAGTCAGTGTAGAAGACTGGATATAGTTGAATCTAAATGATTGAGACTTTTATCTTGACATTGTAAATATTGTCAAAATATGCGTGAGACAAAACAAAGCAGTAAGTACTGGAATTTACTCAGTCCAAAAATGTTTGTTTGTTCATTTCTTCTTTGTTTTGGAATAAATTCCTGAAATGAGTTTATCTCCTAATAAATTTATTTAATAAATATTTAGAAAATGCTTATTGTATTCCAGCTACTCTATAGGATTAAAAAAATAAATTCAAAAGGGCTCAACTGGTAAGGGAAATAAACAGAGTGTGTTGGGATAGGAACATTTCTTCCCCCTCCAGATGTGGAGGGAGCCCACATCTAGCTCAACTCTACGCCTCTCATTCACTCATGTCCAGCTTGAAAGGACAAACCGGGCATGGATAGCCTCTCCCTCTCTTGACCCTTTTTCCTGGGACCAAGCTGCTCCCCCTTGGAAGTTTTAGGGTTTGTTGAAACTTCATTCTGATGGTCTTCCACACCTGATAGGGTTGGGCATGGTGCAGTTTACATTTTCAGGGTGCTTTTAAGGGGGTAACTGTCTAATTTTGGAGTTCAGAATTAGGAACCCATCTGCCTACTGCCCGCTTTGAGTTTATAAAAAATAAATATGATATTTTATATCCCACTCAACTTACTGTTCGTCTCGGTTCAAAACTTGGGTGAGAAGAAGGGTACTATTTCATTGATCAGCACCCAACTTCCAATAGAGGCAAGAAAGAACTATGATAAGGTTTGAAGTGTTAAGAGAACTACAGAAAGGAAAGCAAGTATTTTTAATCAGGGCACAAGCAATTGCAGCAAAAGAAAATCAAGGCAGATTTCTTTAGATTGTAAACTCAAGGATGACAGGGGCTTGTTTGCTTGGGCTCATATTCTTTCCCCAGCGTGTAGCCGTTTAGAATGAATTAATGAGAAAGGCAGAGATTTCAATGAGCAGAATTAGGAATGTGGGGTAGAGAGGAAGAGAGATGAGAATCTCTAAGCAGAGGTGGGAAACCTGATAAATGTGCACGTATAAGAAATACTTATTTCTCCTAAGAACTGAAGAGAACAGAAGTGTTCACTTAATTAAAATTTGCCATCTAAAATGAAAGTTGAAAATCTATTTAATACAGAAAATGTAGTCATCTTGTTACAGTTTTTTTTCTTTTTCCTCACAGTAGCCTGGGACAGCTCTTACTTACACATTTAACTAAAACAATGGTGAAAAAAGAATTAGCCTATTTGCATGTTGTAGAATAATAAGTCAAGAATTTATTTATTCTTATTTTTTAATGATACATTCTGAATGTAGCAGAAATTTCTAAACAGCATTCCTGGCATTCAACCAATTGCTTTAATGAACTATAAACATCCAGTCTATAATATGTATACTGATATAATTACTAAGAGGTACAAGACTTAAAAGAAGGTTTGATGCCAAACTTTGCAGCTGGGTTTATTAAAGAAGATATCGGGAAATATTACATTAGCATTTTTTCCAGATGGATTTACTCATCTGTCTTCATTTCAAAATGAGGTGGCCTCCTCTTCTACCCCAATTTCTCCAATTTCACAGTCAGTAAACCACTGAGCCCAGGAATATCCACCCACTGAGAATCCCAGCCACTTAGAGTGCAGCATGACACTCCTGAAATAACAGCAGGCCCTGTTTGACTCTGCAGAGTTGTAAGCAAGCAGGCTCTGAAACTATGATCAATGAAAACTTTGTTATCCTTAAAAAAAAAAAAAAAAACCAACAGTGGAGTTTTTGTTGGGTTTTTTAAATTTGTTTTTTGGTTTTTTTTTTGAAAGCATAAGAAATGAACTCTCCAAAGAACAAAGGAACCAACGGCTGCAGATATATTTTAAGCCTAAGGAAAGTTAGAAGCCAGAAGAGAATATGAGTGGCAGGACACATACAGTCGACTTTTAAACGTTTGATTTCTGTTTTAAGTTCTGCAAATGCCCCCGGCTTTCCCCCACATAAAATAAAATAAAAAAAACCTCACTTATGTTCAAATGTGACCTTCACCCTTCACCCTAATACCAAACACCACAAGGAAAAAAATTAAGGGTGGAAAAGCGACATGTCTATAAAGATATGAATATCCATCCCCGCTGTACCAGCTGAATCAAAGATGAGGCTCTGAGATTTAAGCCTGGTGGAGAAGCACGATGTACTGTGATGATTCGTAAGCATGGGCGTCAGACTCAATGCTTTTCTGCAAGGCTGGTGAAGACTCGGCCACCCTATCTCCTCCTCAGACCATCCCTCATGAAGTGCTTACCGAGAGCCTACATTTGACCCTGGATTCGAGTCCCCATAAGGCAAAATTACTTTGATCTGTGATAGCTGTTTCATCTGAAATTGACTCCTCAGATCATTAATACTCTAGTTATGTCCACACTAGCA
This sequence comes from Lipotes vexillifer, assembly GCF_000442215.2. Lineage (NCBI taxonomy): Eukaryota > Metazoa > Chordata > Mammalia > Artiodactyla > Lipotidae > Lipotes > Lipotes vexillifer. Next base: position 2,913,515 of record NW_006778796.1, read on the forward strand.
TTATGAAGCACTGAAGAATGGAAGAAGTTATTTGGACAATCAGAAGGAAAAGGAAAGTCCAGGAGGCAAACCTAACTTTAGTCCAAAATATTTAGGTAATGAAGAAAAAATGACCTTACTATTAGCTGAAAAGTATAAATAATTGAGTCAATTTTCTATTTTACTTTGGGATACGCTGTCAGGCACAATTTAGTTCATTACCATTAAAGAAAGGCCATTAAGGGGCTTCCCTGGTGGCGCAGTGGTTGAGAGTCCCCCTGCCGATGTAGGGGACACGGGTTCGTGCCCCGGTCCGGGAGGATCCCACGTGCCGCAGAGCGGCTGGGCCGTGAGCCATGGCCGCTGAGCCTGTGCGTCCGGAGCCTGTGCTCCTCAACGGGAGAGGCCACAACAGTGAGAGGCCCGTGTACCGCAAAAAAAAAAAAAAAAAAAAGAAAGACCATTAAGAAGGTGATTCAGACCAATTTCTGCCATGGTCAATATTGTATTTTTGCTAGTGGTCATTGCAGTGAGAACACTTTAAGAAAGCAGGAATTAGTGTGGATTCTTATTTACAATTCAAAATCCTGATATAGAGGATGTTGAAATTTACTAAAATTATGAAATCCATCCAGTCCCATGGGTTTGTTTAATAAACAGTTATTTTTTAATCAATGAGAAATAGAAAATACTAATAAAAAAATGGTAAAACTCAGAATATGTACAAATCAAGTAATACAAACGGCCAATAAACATATGTTCAAACTCACTAATAAAATTTAAAATATCAAATTAAAATGAGATACACTTTTATCAAATTGGCAAAGAAGTAAAACGAAGAAAAGAAAAAGAATATCACCAAGGGTTCTGGGGCTTCCACACATAGCTATTCAGAGGGAAAACATCTGTGACCTTTCTAAAAGGCAATTCATCAAGCTACAGCTGAAATTTGTTCCTGTAATAGCACTTCCAACGTTTATTCCAAATAAAATATTAAAGATGAAGGCAAAGATTAAGCTTCAAGGATATTATTTCACGTATTCACAACACTGCAAAAATTTGGAAACAAATGTTATATCCAAAAATAAGAAGTGGTAATTAACATGTGTTAAACCCATGTAATAGAACACTATGCAACTATGAAAAATGATATATCTATATGTTTTATATAAAAACAAATTTATTGATATAGAAAGAAGATATGTCTCACACAACATACTGGGGGAAAAACAAAGACATTTACAAAAGAGTCCATAAAAACAATCTCTTCTGTGTTTTTTAAAAGAGTATATGTTACCAAAATGTTAACAGGAGTGACTTTGGGTTGTAGAATTTTACAGATTTTCAAGTTTTTGACAACTAAAATACATACAATATAATTTCTTTTAAAATTATATTCAAGAGTTCAAAAGAAAATGATGATGTACAGATAAGCTAAAGCAAGGATCAGAGAAGTAAAATCGTGAGCCCCACATCATGAAGGACACCAAGATATCTGGTTTGAAACTGTGTGAACATAACCCCTAATAACTTTAGGAAAATATGAAATGAAGGCCTTCTCTGCTGGTTGCATATTTTGTTCTTCCATATACATTTAGGAAACTTTGTACTTTTTATTGGAATGCTTTAGTAAGTCTAAATATAACTGATAAGGAGTTTGGCCCAATGACTGAGGAACAAGAACTCAAGTTTTCTTACATGTGTTTTGGATTTTAACGCTAGCCTACACTGCATGGTTCTTTCTGTAATAGTTTATAAACATTAATTGAATTCCATTGAATTTCCTAAGTAAAAGATGTCATATAAATTCATAAAGATGATAATGACATGCTGTTATAAAAGAAAAACACGTTTTTATTTATACTTCTCTTTCCCAGTGGTATGTTCTGTACCCTAAACAGAAGTGGAGGTTTTGCCTGAATTATCAGGATATTGCCACACTTCCCATCTTTGCTTTGCTAGGAAATATCTGACATATGGGGCTTGCCCAAGGTTGTTTTAAAATGAAAGAAATGCCATGAGGGGAATACAGACATTCTGACTAATTCAAATGTACCTCTCATTATTTATTCATTCATTCATCCATCCATGCCAACCCAGTTTATGAGATCCATTTCTCCCCTGCTGGGATCCTCTCTTCCTCTGGTAGCTGGCTGCACTTCACAGGTCTGCTTCAATAAATATACCCCTCCTCCACTCTCTTCTTCCCTCAAAGTTGACATGTCTTTAATTTCACAGTATCTTTAGTCTTGTAATACATCAATATCAAATCATACATTAACTCCATCTAGCTGGAAGTGGCCACTTGAAAACAATTTGTTGGGAAGGATTCTGAGGGCAAAAAGAAAAGTAATTCTGACTCTGAAACCTAATTCATTTGTGAAGACTTCCACGATTGATTAGCAATGCCTACCATTCATAAAACGGAGGGGAGGGATGAAGGAAGTCACATTCAGTTCTTATTTTCAGGACAGGAATTTCCATTTTGACCCTTCACTCTCCTCTGTCCCTTCCTAACGCTTGGAGTCCTAACCACTGGCTCACCAGGAGATTTCCAGGAAGAGGTTGTTCTGTGGGTGAGGACGTGTTTCATCTCAGGAGATGCTGGGGTGGGCTCAGCATCATTAGATGGAGCTACCAATCCATCTGCCACTTTGGGATTGCACAGTCTGTTTTCTGGGCCTGGAACATTCCCCTGTGTGGAACTGGGAGCCAGCTATCACATACCCCTAGATTCTTCTTCCTCATTAGGAGAAATCTTTCCTCTATGCTGTGTATGTAGTGAATGGTCACTGCATTGCTTAAGCCTGTGCGGCATATGGCACCTGACCCCAGTGCCCCAGCCCAGTCCATCTGCCCTCATCGGGAGGAGGACTGGGCCTTTGCCTGCAGCCCACCACCCTGAGTTGACTACATGGAGGGACCGGATGACCTTTCTGTAGACGCTGATCTTGCTACATTTCTTCTCTTTTCTGTGAATAAAGCTTTGTTCAGACTAGTGCCTGGAGTGTTGAGTCCTACTCGGCGACTCTAAACCCATAGAAGATGCAGATGGGGGAGGTCTGTGGGCTCCTACTTCTGGGAGTTGGCTGTTGTGAAATGCGCTGTCCTCCATGCGGTAGAAGTTCTCACTTGGGGTTGGTAGCTGGATCTTCCTGTGCCATACCTACCATAAATAATTATCAGTCCTTTAAAAAAAAAAAATCCATAGCAGAGCCCACCCCAGCATCTCCTGAGATGAAACACGTCCTCACCCACAGAACAACCTCTTCCTGGAAATCTCCTGGTGAGCCAGTGGTTAGGACTCCAAGCGTTAGGACACTCTCACTGCCAAGGGCCTGCATTTGATCCCTGATCGGGGAACTAGGATCCCGCATGCCGCCCAGCACTGCCAAAAAAAAAAAAAAACCCTTCCTAAAACTCTCTCATATTTCTGTTCTTGCCTTAAATCTTGATCCCTTCATTGCATCATATATGGAGCATTAACTAAGTGCCAAGTACGGTGCTGGGACTCCAAGAAAGATCATCTATGAGAAGTGAGATGACATAGCCAAACACAGTATCCAGCACTCACAGGGAGGCTCCACTCTGGATTACCCAGAAAGCAATGCCCTTCAGGCTAATTGTATCTCTGGTTCATATTTAGGGAAAAAAAACCTCCTAGACATTTAATGGTAATGAATGATAATGTGTCCTGTATGCTTTTTCTTTTCCTTTTTCTTTCTTTTTCCCCCCTATATTTGAAATGTAGTTTAAACAATATCAGGCAGAAAGTCACCCAGGAAGCTAGCTAAACTCCTGTCTTGAAGTACTTGAATACAAATGAACAGAAAGCAGGAGTCAAATGCCACTGAAGACTGTTACCCATCTGAACTGAGTTAGATTTTAAGCAATCGCATAATACTGCCTCTAGCAACAAACCTTACCTAATCATATGAGTCCACGCCACTTTAGCACAAATATAAACATTGTGAGAAAAAGCCACATTCAGCCTTGAACTAAAAGCTGCAAGAGACATCCTGAAAAATACTCCTCTGATGTACAATGAAAGAGTTAAAGGCACTAAGTTATATGAGGGAACTCTCTACCCAGAGCTTTCTAGGCAAATAAAACAAAACATGGCTAAGGTGTTACAAACAATTAATTGTTTCCCTCTAAAGGAAAAAAAAAAAAAAATCCCTAAATTTTTAATTCACCACTAGGGAAAATTTTAAATGTTGATTCAATTTTAAACATTGATTAAAATGTTAAATGTGTTAGTACATGTTAGGCACTTAGAACAGTGCCTTGTACGTGGTAAGCAATATATGATTTAGTTATTGTTATTATTATATTATCCCTATTATTAATTCAGAAAAGCCTGTGATTACTCCATTGACTGGATCCAAGTTTATTTAGCTCAGAAAAGTTGTATGGGGAAAAGTGTACTAGACCAGGATTCAAGAATCTCAAATTCTAGCCTATGTATACATTGATGTTTTAAAATTCATTTTATTGACGTATAGTTGATTTACAATGTTGTTTTAATTTTTGCTGTACAAGGTCCTACTGCATAGCATAGGGACCTATATTCAATATCCTGGGATAAACCAGAATGTATACATTAATTTTTACTGTGACAATGAGCTCTCACTTTGTTTCTCCAGATCTCATTTGTTCTAGTCTTTAAAATGGAAAGCCTGTGCTCCATGACTAAGCCACCCTACAGAGACCACCTGCTCCTTCTGTGGGGAGGTGAAGCCAAATCCGGCCTCTGTACACAGACACTGAATTAAATCTCAGAGACAGAGTTTTGGGTGAATTAGAAAAGAATGGCTTTACTACTTTACCAGGCAAAGGGGGCCACAATGGGCTAATGAAACCTCAGAATTGTTTGTCCCAAGCCAGTGGGTGTGGGGTACCCAGGGGGGCCTGTGAGGAGTCTTATAGTCCAGGGGCAGTTTGCTGATAAGGATCAGGGTGCCATGCAGGGCCCCGCCTCCCTTCAATCCAGAGATCATCTGGCGTCAGGTGATGAAGGGCTAACTGTGACCTCTGGAATGAAGAATGCTTCATCAAGTAGTTAACACCTTCCATTTGGTGGGGTTTTAGTTCTGCAGAAAAGCTCAAAGATAATGTTATGTATGTCCCTTAAGGAGCAAGCAGGAACTTGCCCCCAAGGCTGCACTATTGTTTCTTGATCGCTCTTCCCTTGTCTCTGCATCCCCTCCCTTCCCTGATTAACAACTGTTTGAACCTGCCTTTTGGAACTCAGGGAAATGGACACAGAGAGGCTTTTGTGCCCAGGAGCCCCACAGAGTCTTGCTTGGTTTCAGAGGGACAATTGACCTAAGCACATAAATAGTCTGAAATGCCTGCTTATCTTTCACAAGTAAAAGACCTTGTGAAGCAGAGGGAAGAAGCCTTCTACCCACAAGGTTAAAAAAACCCAAAAACCAAAAAACCAAAAACTTCTCCCTAAAACAAAATAGCCCCTCTCCAAATATCTTAGCTCTAGATTCTCCATGCTGTTCATGACCATGAATTCCTTCGCCCAAGAACACTACCATACTAAGATCATTAGAAATAGCCACCTTGTCATAAAGGAGTTTGTAAAATGAAACTTCAGTTCTCTGAATTGAGTCATGAGAAAATGGGGCACTGGCTGGCTATGTATGTTCTTAAGGAAAAATCAAAGCCTGAATCATGGTAAGGGAGAAGTCCAGACAGCCTGGAAGAGAAAGACACTGAAAGGAGAAAGGGAATTACTGACATTGAGAGTATAACCTATTTAACCACTGTAGTCAAGTCTAACCTTCACAGTAATTTTTTTTTTTTTTTTTTTTTCCGGTACGCGGGCCTCTCACCGCTGCGGCCTCTCCCGTTGCGGAGCACGGGCTCCGGACGCGCAGGCTCAGCGGTCACGGCTCACGGGCCCAGCCGCTCCGCGGCATGCCTTCACAGTAATTTTAATTTCTGACCCAAGCCTTTAAAGACAGCATGACCATATGTCTTGATTGCCTAGGTCACTCTCAGTCTACTCCTTCTGTCTCAGTATAATTACTAATAATTCCCTCTTGCTCTCTCAAAAGTGCCCTGGTTTGGATGATAAGTCATCCTTTAATAAGCAGTGTTTTTAAAAAAAGTGACAATGAGGATATAGTTCTCTTTCCTTAAAAAAGAAGTCTCCAGTCATCCAATCTGTAACCTCTACTCCCCACCCCATTTCCGATGACTAACTGCCTTACAAATATAGGAGAAAAACAGAAATATCTGTACATACAAGGGAACTCTTCCTATAAAGGTTAGAAAACAGGAATTCAGGGCTGTTTCAGCTTTACCTAGACTATGATGTCATGTGCCTGTGAAAATCAAAAGTGAACAAAAGTGGATGTGTGTGCCACTGAGTTTGGAGCCAGAGCTTAACATCCACTAGCACCCACCAAACAGAACAACTTAAGAGTAACAATTTCCCCTACAGAGCACCATGTTCCTTCAGTCCCTGACAATCTCCTTTCAATACCTGAAAGACTTTGTCACAGTCATCTTGAGCTCCAATTGTAATGAGCGATTAATTACCGAGAGGGAATTTCTACACAGAACTAAGATCCAGAGGCTTCCCATTTGAAATTGCCTAATTGATCCTGCAAATATTTTGGTTTAATGACTCATGCTCATGTAAAATCTTCCCAATCATTGATATTTGCTTTCACAATTTTAGGACAGTAAGGAGAGTGTCCAATATGTCAAATGGTTAAAATTATTTTAAATTTCCCGTGCCTCTTTTTTATTTTCCAAAACTTTTTCAGTATTTCTAGATACTGAAATTCCTCCCAATGGACTTTATAAAAAGGAGAGAATTAGTAAACCCTTGAAGGCACAAAGATAAAAAGGAATATGAAAGAAAAGCCACATTTATTGGACTTTATCTACCAGGTACACTGAGTTAAATGTTTTTCCTTTGTTTATCTTGTTAAACCTCATGAAAGTCTGGCAAGATAATCCTCCATTTTATAAATGAGGAAACTGAGCTCCAGAGATCAAATTGTCCAAGACTCCACAAATATTGGATGATAAATCTGGGGCTCCAACTAGGACCTGCTAATTCAAAAGCCCGTGCTTTGCTGCTGCTCTCTGATGCCGCTCAAACTTCAGGGGTTCATAAAGCATCTCCACAGTGACTGTCCTAAGGGACAAAACTAGGATTCCAATGCAAGACAATCTTGTGCTAAAATTTTAAAATCTTTGCCTGTGTGCTCTTTTCTCTTATAAAAAGGAGAAAAATAAATACGATAGAGCTTTGAGAATTTTTCAAAATTTTATAAATTCAAGGAATCATTCCTTCTATTAAAATGAAGATGATGTAATTAGGCGTCTCTACACTCTGTTTATAATCCATGGTCTACCTCTCGCTTTATATTTAGAGCTTCTGAGGGACTGAGGAGGGGGAGATGTTCTTATTACCAAATTCAGTAGTGAGTCCCGTCTGCTTTATTTTGCTGTCATTTCAGCTAACAAAAACTTCACAGGCCTGCATACCATCTTAATACCAAATAGATCCAAAGAGTCTGGGTATTTCATTATGAAAACAAAAATGGGTGAAAGAAGAGAAGCAAGGGGAGAAACCCTCATAAAGATGGAAAGAATTTGAATAGGATCTTTACTAATCAGGCTAAAATAACAACAAAAAAAAAACAATAGCAAAATGCCAGTTTGGCGGGCAAATATTTGTATAGTGAATGCTTCCTTTCCCAAAGCAAACTGATGGCCTTCCTCAAATATTCCCACTGTGTTTTTCTCACATCGAGAAGGAATCAACATCACTTCTTGGTATTCCTGCCAAAAATTGTGACCTGAATCTAATCATTAGGAAGTATGAAACAAACCCAATTTAAAAGCTAGTCTGGGCTTCCCTGGTGGCGCAGTGGTTGAGAGTCTGCCTGCCGAAGCAGGGCACACGGGTTCGTGCCCTGGTCCGGGAAGATCCCACATGCCGCGGAGCAGCTGGGCCCGTGAGTCATGGCCACTGAGCCTGCACGTCCGGAGCCTGTGCTCTGCAACGGGAGAGGCCACAACAGTGAGGGTCCCGCGTACCGCAAAAAAAAAAAAAAGCTAGTCTGTTCTTTCCTAAAATATGAATGTTATAAGAGACACAGGAGATTTGTCTTTTCTTTTTCTTTTTGGCCATGCTTCATGCAGGATCTTAATTCCCCTACCAGGGATCAGGAATCGAACCCGTGCCCCCTGCAGTAGAAGCACGGAGTCTTGACTACTGGACCACCAGGGAAGTCCTGACATTTGTCTTTTTTTATGACAAACAAAGAGAAACTGTTCCCCACCTCATCCCACCCCCAGCAAAACAGAAGACTAAATGCAACTTGTGACACCCTGTTGGATCTTGGACCTGAACTGTTTTCTTTTGCTATAAAGAAATTGAGGTGTAAAATTTGAGTAATCTTTATAGATCATATCATAAGATTATATTCATATTAATTTCCCGATTTGGCCATTACACTGTGGAATGTAAGAGGCTATTCTTGCCTTTAGTAAATACAATAAACTATTTAAAAGTAAACGAACACTGATTCTTCAACTTTCAAATGTTTCAGGAAGAAGACACACACACGTACACAATACATAGAAGACAGAAAAAGAAGAAGAGAAAGAGAGTAAGAAAGCAAATATGGTAAAATAGTAACCATATTTGGAGAATCTAGGTGAATGGTATGTGGGAAATCTTTGTACTACTTTTGCAACCTTTTCGGATATCTGGAGTTATTTCTAAATAAAAACTTAAAAGAAACAAGTGAAAAAGTCATCCTGCCTGAGATTCATCTCTCTCGAACAAGACGTAAAGGTTTTTCTCTCTTCCCTCAGACCCTAGCCCTCCACCATGCACATGCAGGGTTCTGAATATCTTCCTGGCTGCTCTAGAGACTGATTGAAGTGCAGGTAACACCACCAAATTGAAGCCTATGAACCAGATGCAACTGGTAAACATGTTGTATTTGTCCCCCTCCATGTTTTGACCTATGAAATTTTCACCTGTTATTTTTAAAAATCTGGAGATTTCACTTTTTAAAAAAATCCATATTGGAGGCCTCTTCAAATGTTAGAAAATCAGGCAACGTTGGGCTCATCTGGCAGGAATTCATGGCTGCTGAGTAACAGCTCCCCTGGACATCATAGGGCTGTCAGTTCTCCACCACTTGTCATCTTCTCCCAACCTGAGATCTGGTGTGAATGGCTGTTAGTCACTGCACTTGCACAGTTATTTGCCTACAAGTAGGACAATATATGTCTGTAGCCACATCTTTATCCAACGTGAGGAGTAGAAGAGAGGCTGATAGCCCTTGAGCCCTTCAGGTTACCTATCTGGCCCCTGTGGACCCTTGAGTTTGAGACTCTTGACTTATCCCATTTGTGAGGGTCTGGACTTAGTTTTAAGGGCAACAAGATAGTTTGGCTCCAACTAAGCCCCCTCTCATAGCTGAGAATTAAAGTTAATTCCCTGTTTGAACAAACTTGAGGGAACCTTCAATACATCAATATCTACTCGTGATGGAGCGGATGCTGACAAGGAAGACACTATAGGAAAGAATCATTAGATAGATTTCTTTTTTCTCATTTTCTCTGACAGAAGCTAGGAGTCAAATAATAAGGTAACGGGAAAGAAGACCTGGCAGGAAGTGGAAAGATAGAAGACCTTGTTGTGGTCTGGGAGCCACACGCCTGGAGTCGAGTTCCCCGGTAAATGCGACCCGTGTCCCAACCAAGGACACCCGAGAATCACCAACACCAAGTAGAAAGATTAGCAAAGGATTTATACAAGTATAGAAGCTTACACAAACTGTCCGGACAGGGCCCCACTCGCAGAGAAGTGAGTGAGACCCCGACCAACAGTCGGGCGAGGCCTTTATACCCTTCACAGGGCGGGAAGTCCCCAAGGCGGGAGGGAGCTGTTTAATTTTGAATCAGCCAATCAGGAACCCGGTTCTTCCCGCCCCAAGCAAGCAAGCAAGTTTCTTACAGAAGCCAAAATGTGCTGTTAGCCCTGAAGCTGTTCTTCCGTTTCTTTCGTCACATTCCCCCCTTTTTCTAGGAACTAATCAAATCCTTGATTCTTGGTCTTCCGTATTCAGGAGGTATGTTTCGTTTTGGGCTAAAGTTTGCCCAGTCAATCCGTCTGTTAGTGTCCACCTTGTTCCCATTCCAAAACCTCTGTGGTGTAGTCTCTCTTTATTCTGCTATGATGAATCCAAGTCCGGACACCGTCGACTTTAACAGCAGTCGGGGTACTCAACACAATCAGATGAGGTCCAGTCCACCTAGTCTCCAATGTCTGGGGGTTATGCTTCTTTACCCAGACTAAGTCTCCAGGTGGCAATGTGGGTTCCGGAAATTTTATTTTCAGTTTTTGTACAAAAGGTTTCCAGTGCCGAGGTTCAGCAGGGCAGTGGCTGCAATTTGTCTGACGCATGAGGGCCACCCGGAGGCTACTGGGTCCAGCTGTTGAGAGAGATAGGCTATCAGCCTTCGCCAGGGACCAAGTTTCTGAGTTAGTACTCCCCTTGCCACCCCGGTTGGTTCATATCAGGGTTGGGGAGTGCCAGAGAAGAAGGTGAGGTAAGAGCCCTTTTAATGTCCTGGAAGGCCTTCCCTTGTGTCTCAGTCCAGTTAATCTTGGTGGCTTCGGGGCCATTCTGGTTAACGCCCTTCAGGGCATCGTACAGAGGCTTGGCCAGCTCTGCAAATCTGGGTATCCAGAGCCGGCAATAGCCCGCCATTCCCAAGAATTCTCTCAATTCCTTTCTTGTGGCAGGGGTTGGTAAGGTTAGGATGGCCTGAGTGCGTGGCTTTCCTAGCCATCTCTGTCCTCCTTTTAGGAGATACCCTAAATAGTTTACTTGTTCTTGACAAATCTGAGCCTTTTTAATTGAGAGTTTATAGCCTAAGTCCTGTAGTAACCTTATTAGGCCTTTTGCTCCTGTTAGACAATCCCGCACAGTTTTTCCAGCCACAAGTAAATCATCCACATATTGTAATAAGGTTACTTCGGGAAACTGGTTAAGGAATTCGAAAACGAGTTTTTAACAGTTCATGTAACTTTGTAGATCCCAGATGCGTTCCCTCATGCAAGCGTCGTATCAACATCAGGCCTAGGTTCTCAGGAATAAAAATTCGGTGATCTTTGTCTTGCCTTCATAGGGGCAGTCAGGCATGACCAGGAAGGAGTGGGTGACTGTTTGTTTGCCCAAGTCGACCTTCCTGTCTGTGGTCCAAAAACAGCGTTGAGTCCCAGTGGCCCCCTGTAATCCATATCTTTCCTTCCTTCTCGTTATCTAATACCCCCCCTTTTTCTTTTGTATCCAGTCCAAATCCTTGGAATCAATAAAGAAACTTGGTTACAATAACCAGAATTATGAATGATTACGTTTAACATACCAAGTAATCTTAGTTAAATATTTTTCTTTAAGATACCTCAGGGGACCTCTAAAGTATCACAAAGTTAACTGGAAATCAAAAGAAACAATTAAAATTTGATATTTGGGAAGTTTGTCAAAAAGTTTTAAAACAGTTGGTCAAATAAGATCATAGGTCACTGTGAGACAATACTTATTCCTTAACCAAAGTTACAAAAGATCTCAAAAGCAAATACAGATCACTTAAATGCAAAGAAACTCGCACAGTCTGTTGTCAAAAGCAGCATTTTAAGAATACTTTGGGGGAAGAAACCAAATCCGGTCTTGTTCTAGCCCATTCCTAATAAAATCCATTTACCCAACTAAATTCAGTCCAATCTTAGAAAATCCTGATCATGTATTACTGTTTTCAGTATTTTTTTATTCTCATTCGTCCCACCTTCTTTTACTGAAAACATACATCTTACCTTCCTTAAAAGTTTTTTTTTTTTACATTGAGTTACTTTTCTTGTTGACAGATTTATAACAGATGGAATAAGGTTTTATTTGACCTTTAGTAAACCTAGGTAAAACAGAAGTATTATACTCAACATTGATAACTCTAAAAACATGTCTATATTAAACCAACAAGTTTAAGCCACCTTCAGTACCAGATATCAGTTTAGTACTGAATATTTTTCAGATGACATGAACCTGAAATTCATTATGGCCAGATTATTTTTTTACTTCTGAGTATTTATGTAAGTGTTTGATTTTTTTTTTAAAGCCAATTAAGTAGAGCTCTTCTATGAATTAATTTTTGGCAATACCATACACCTACAACACACATATAGATACGTATGAAAATACAAACACAGAGGTCTCATTGTTCCCATTCCAAAATTTCAGTCCTGAGTCAGGTACAACATAAAATCCATCAGTTACAAGGGGTTGGATTCAAATTGGGCTTCTGGCAGATGGAACAAATCAAGGTCACCAATCTAGATGGCTAAACCCTTTTTACTAGTGCTTATAGAAAAGACACTTAGGATTTCTATTTATCCTTGACAAGTCAAGTGTTAAGTTACTTTACCCTCTTTTTTTAAATTTGCATTTAAAAAGATGGCAGAGATAAGGGTTTCTTAGAAGACCAGATAGGACATTTGTATCTCAAAGGTTTCCCCTTTGTTTAATACTTACAAGTCTCTTAAGATAAATAGGGGTTTGGGGAGTGGTAAAAGGATTGGTGGGCTTTGGATTATTTTTGGAGCCAAACCTCTGGTCCTGTAAAGACTACCTTTGTAAAACAAGGACAGTTTTGTTTTGTTTTTCAAAGAATTGGGTTGTTATCTCAATGATATTGAAGGACTGACATACCCATTCACCTATGTTGGAAAGTTTTACTTTTCCTCGTTTAGCTTAGGGGAGAAGGCCTCTTTTAAAATTCCTATCAGGCTAAAGTCCATTTCCCAAAAGCGGCCTGCCTCGTTGCCTCGATACCGATGCAGTTCCTGGTGCTGTGAGTTGGCCCCTTGGATTACTTGTGCACAAGTCACACATTGCCTAGTGAATGAGAATACTTTTTCTTTTAATACCTGCCTTAACTGTCTCTTCTCAGTTTATAAGTTCTTCCCTTCAAAACCATCTAATTTTTGTAATTTCCTTCGGATATCTGGGGCCGACTGTGTCACAAAGGCCAAGTTAATTGCCCGCCTGCCTGTTTTCTGGTGCCTCAGGGTCTATGGGGGTCCATAGCCTATAAGTCTCCATCAGCCTTTCCAGGAAGGCGGCTGGAGACTCTGTGGCTCCCTGGGTCACCTCTGTAACCTTGGACATATTAGTTGGCCTTCGTGCTGCCGCCCGAAGTCCTGTTAACAGAGCCTGGCGAAAACGGGCCAAAGCCCCTCGTCCCTCCTCCGTGTTAGGATTCCATTCCGGTCGGGTACTAGGGAGCACGGTTTCAATTAGGTTGGGGTTATCAGTGGGCCGTCCATCTGGACCAAGTACCTGTTTACGGGCCCCCCACATGATTTTTTTTTTTTCTTCCGTGGTAAACAAAACCTGTAACAATTGCTGACAATCATCCCAGGTCGGCTGATGAGTTACAAATATAGTTTCTAACAGTGATATTAATATAAATCAGTCGTGGAGAATGGGGCGTAAGTAAGAAAAGGCTGTGCCTCCCCTGGTCTAGGTGCTTGTTGCCGCAGAGGCAGAGCAGTGGGCCGCGGTTCAGTCAAGTGCTCCTGGGCCGACCTGGGAGGATGTCGTCATCGGGGCCGGTATCCGCCTCGGGAGGGACATAGGGAGGGGGAGGTGCAGACGCCTCGGGAGGAGGGGTTTCTTCTTCTTCCTCTCCCTCCCCTACAAGAGGAGGGGGCGGGGACTTAGAGCTTTTAACATTAGGTTTTTTCCCGTCCGCCATCTTGGCGGCACATATGTTATCTTTAGATCTTGTTTCCTTTCTGTTGGTAGCTCCCGGCGGGGGCAACCAGGGCCTCAGCCAGTCAGGTGGTGTCTCCACGAGACCCCGCCAACACTCAATATAAGGAATCTGATCATCATGTACCTTAAAGACAATGTCTTCCACCACAGCTATAACCGGAATAGAGAACGTACCTTCGGATGGCCATCCCACCTCAAATGTCGGCCATTCCAATTCACAGAAGGTGCGGAGGGTTTCCGGGGATACAGAGGCCCCGAATTCCCTGGCGATCTGGCGGAAGTCTCTGAAGTGGTCCAGAACTAGGCTCAGGGGGGTCTGCATCCGGGACATACCTTGTCCCATTGTTAAATTTCTCTTGAGCTAAAGGTTTTAGCACAAGCACAAAGCCAAAGTGTCCAAGCAAATGCAAAAGCGCACACACGAGTGACAAAAGACAGAAGGGGAGAGCAAGTTTTGACACAATTCCAGTTCAAAGTCGGGACAAAAGAATATCGAAACCGACTTTGAATTCCCAAGGAGGAATCGCGGCGTCCCGTGGCTCCTCCTGACTCCAGGCTTAACGTCGCGTCCGACAAGCCTTAATGGAGTCTCCTAGTTTCTTGCCAGCAAGCCAGGGGTCGCAAACTTACCCGAGGAAGGAGCAGGCGGCGGCTTCGGGGGAGGGACCCTGTTTCAGGTCTTTAACCTGCACTTCGAGTAGTCCAAAGACAGGGAGGGACCCTGTTTCAGATCTTTAACCTCCACTGTCTGATCCCGGACGAGCCCCCAAATGTTGCGGTCCGGGAGCCACACGCCTGGAGTCGAGTTCCCCGGTAAATGCGACCCGTGTCCCAACCAAGGATTTATACAAGTATAGAAGCTTACACAAACTGTCCGGACAGGGTCCCACTCGCCGAGAAGTGAGTGAGACCCCGACCAACAGTCGGGCGAGGCCTTTATACCCTTCACAGGGCGGGAAGTCCCCAAGGCGGGAGGGAGCTGTTTAATTTTGAATCAGCCAATCAGGAACCCGGTTCTTCCCGCCCCAAGCAAGCAAGTTTCTTACAGAAGCCAAAATGTGCTGTTAGCCCTGAAGCTGTTCTTCCGTTTCTTTCATCACAACCTCTATCCCTGGGTCCTGGAATCCATGCAGAATGCTGATCCTAACAGTTTCTTTAATTAGCTTTCTACGTTCTGTGGGTAAAAAAAGAAAGCAAGTTTCAAAACAATCTTACTTCTCCAATAATAATAGCAAACCCTTGTATAGCAGTTAACTCTACGCCAGACTTTATTTTTTTATATGGTACAGGTAGTCTTTACCACAACCTTATTAGATAGATTGCTATCATTATCCCATTTTATAGATATGGAAACTGAGGCAGAACAACGTTAATTTGCCCATAGTCACACAAGTAAGTTATGAAATCAGGATTCTGTCCCGGAGATGATTCTCTTAATAACTGCACACTACTTCTGTACAAATGGCTTTAATTAACTATTCACAATAAATTCTGAAGTGATTCTGCTAAGGTTCACAGACCACCACTACTAATGCTTTCAATGAACTTGCATATTGCCAGCTGAGGTGTAACAGAACACAAACTCTTTCTGTTGAGAATTGAAACCATGACCTAAACGTGTGACAGCTGGTTTTCAGTAACTCTGGGCTGAGAAGAGGACATCTGACTGACCGTTGAGGCTCTTTGGAGTATGTCTAGGATTCTGTGTCCTCACTTTGGCCTGGGGCCCTTCATGGGCTTCTCTGAGGCCCAATCTTCCAGAGCACAGCCCTCTGGCCATATGTCTGCAGGTTATACTAGGTCTTTCAGTCTGAATCTGCTTTCAGAAATGATAAACAGTTGACTACAGAATTAGAAGCTATGATCCAGCTCACAACCTGGACACACACGTGCTCTTTCAGAAATTTAACAGTCTTCTCTCCAACAGGTACCCGCAGCAGGCTCACCAGGTCCCACTGCCTTTGCAGGAAGGAGCTGTTCAGCAGAAAATGTATGTACCCTTGCTTCCTTAGGAATCTCTCTCCCTGCACAGCGCAGTGCTCACAGAGCAAAAGGTCAGGAAATTAAAAGGCTGCCCAGGGCCTCAGACGCTCGACCTGCTTGGCTCAGACCTCCTTCCTCTGAAACTCAACCCTCTGGATTCCCAGTGTCTGTTTTACTTTGTGCCTTTTTAGCACTTTGCTGATTTCCTTCAGTGTCTTGGGCCAACGTCACAGTCACCAGGTGTCCCCCATCCTCCCATCAGCTGACACTTAATGAGCAGTTGGTGCCAATGGCCTGGCAGTAATGTGATGCCTAAGCCGGTGGCTGAGGCAGTGGATAGACTGCAGCCTCAGGGAAAAGGACAGACTGGTGTGGTGTTTGTACCTCTTAGAATCTGTAAGTGCAGAGGGAGGTTAGGAGCAACCTTTTTTTTTTTTTTTTTAATGCAAAAGTAAGATCATTTTGTTTAAAAGGAAGAAACGGTTATGAGAATCCAGGGCTTTTGTGCTTCTACGTGGGGGAAACACCCGGCATGACTTAGAAAAGGAATTTTCTGAGATTTCAAGGTCCTGGTAGGTCAAGATGACTTGTCGTTGAAGTTTGACTGGGTGAGAATAAATTTCTCTTCATTTGTTTCGGATGCCATAATGCACTCTAAGTCAAGTACTCTGTTAGGACTTGTAGGGCAGTCACCGCCATCCCTGTACTCAAAATGATGAGCGTTTCAACCGTAAGAAAGCCTTAAGAGTATCAGATCCACAGCTTCTGCAATTTTCATAGCAATCACCTAGGATCTATTTCAAACGCAATTTCTAGTTCCAGTAGGTCTGGGGTGAGCCTTGAGAGTCCTAAGTTCTTTGAGGTGAGGCCAATGCTGCCGGTCCGTGGACCACATTTTGAGTAGAGAGGGTCTAACCTACTATGTTCTATTACAGCTGAGTAAATGAAGTTCCAGATATTCAGAGATGTGTCCAGGATCACAAAGCCAGTGAGTGACAAAACCAGCCTTGCAGACCTAGGATGGACCTCATTGCACAATGATGCATTGCTTCAGCAGTGAGGAGGGCTTCAGTGTTTTGGTCCTTCCTCTCATAAAAATGAATTGATAATAACTATCCTCACCACCTGTGATCAGGGTTACTGCAGTAAAATCATTTAGGCTATTCAAACAAAAGATTAACTTTATCAATTATCCTTCGTAGTCTGAATGCAAACCACCAAAATCGTGACAATCTTCCTGTTGCCAGATGCTCAGTCTATCTGCAAATTTTCATTGAAGCACAACTTGTTTGCAAAATGTAAAATTAGAAGTGAGAGACGAATCTATTTTTATAAATCTTAGCCTGTCTATTTTGAGTCTCTGCATTTTAAAAGAAGGATTGAGGGCAGCTGTTGAACTTGACTGAAATATCTAATGGTGCTACTTTATTTACTTCTAATTTATAAGATATAGCCATTTTCCCCTGGTATTACTATTAATATGCACTATGATATGGGACATCTATGGAATCATTTCAGTCCTAAAGTGGACATGTTTTAGCCTAGTGTTTGTTGGATATAAGGCTGAGAACATGGTCTACAGCCCCACTACATGGGGTAAATTCATGATTCCCTAGAAACAGAATCCCAGCTTAAACTAACTTACCATGCGACCTTAAATAAAACACTACTGTCTAGACTTGAGTTTTTTTCATCTGTTAAATAGAGATGAAATGCCTTAGTTCCTTGATCACCCAACTTGAATGCCTTGTACTTAAACAAAAATAAGCATCACAACAAGAAATTTGACTTTACAGGAGCAGTCTTAATCATATATGGGACTTTATTTCAGGTTCTGTAGGATCAATCTCTCAGTCAACCATTATTCATTTAGCTACTCCCATGAGTAAAATAATGTAATTAAGTATGGTCATTAACGTTCTGCAAGTAAGGTCCAGAGCACTCCTACTTAAAATGTAATTAGTATAATAAACAAATGATGAAAAACTAAGTAAGAGATCCAAGTCCTACTAAGTCACTTGTAATGTCAGTAGACATAAAATTTCCAATGGAATTCAACAAGAAAAAGAAGGTGTACAGTGAGAATGAAAGTTCCAATATCCACCATACATAGCCTATTAACAGAAGTGAAGGGGCACTCAAAAAAATCTGCCCCATCTTCCTGTCTTTTTGTCACAATCAAGAATCTAACATTCTTTTCCTAAAGCTAAATGGCTCTAATTGCGTATATTGTCTCTTCTTTTGCGTATGTGTTTAAACCCAGCTAATTGATTGCTTCAAAACACCTCTCTTCTACTGGTCATTCATTCTATCCTTTAGCCAAAGTAAGCCTCTCTAATAGGAACTCATTTCATCTCCTCCTGGCCTACATCAAAGCACCCTGGCCTGACCTTCAAATAGGAAAGCAAAATTTAGGTAAATTGCAATTTTTGAGCCAGAAAGTCTAGTTTCTTTCAGGCCTTCCATGTTAGTAATAGCTGGTGAAATTGGGAGGAGGCTAATAAAAAGCACGTTGAATGTGCATGCTGGTTGAAAACTATTAAAATCTGTCTTAAGAGAAAATATGGCATATTATTTCATTCTTATGGTAACTCATGTTGAAGGCAGTAATTCTTCTGCCCATGCTAGGGATGATGTAACATCTGATGCACAACTGGCCTGAGGTCAAGTTGGTCCAAATTTGCTAATCTTCCGGCTATATCACACTGGCTGTGGCTCCAAGCCCCTCTTTCCTCCTCTTCCAGCATCCTTCCTGGCTCTCCTTCTTTTCCTTCTTGTCCTCCTCATTATCTTCCTAAGAGTAAGAAGATACTTTTTGATGCACCTTGCCTACCATCTTTCTTGGCAAATCTCAGCCTCAAGGTTTAGATGGAGCTAAAGTTCTTCCTAGATTTAGCACTATCAATACCTGAATCCGTGAGACCGGGGGACTTATTTGAAGATATTTTGGGCTCTGAGATGTCTCTAAATAAAGGTGGTCAGAGTTGATCCTGGAGAGAGAGAGAGGGATAAATAGTTAACTGCATTATTTTCTTTTCAGTATCAAATCCTGCTCAAAATTCTTTGCTATATTTAGATATATATTTTTTTAAATATCAATCTTTTGTGTCCACTTAAAGGACTTCAACTCTAACTTTTCTCTATTTTTCTTAGTTCCTTTATGGATGCAGAATTATAAACTGCATCATCTAGTGAAGATTTGACTGGTCTTATTCATCTTTATCCTACTCCTCCCCCATACAAGCTAGCAAAGTGCCCAGAATATAATAGGTGATCAATTAATGTCATTTAAAGAATGGATTATTGTACAATACAGCAAGAGAATTAAATTAGAGTTCATATATGCAGCAATATTATCTTTAATTCTGTACTAATTTTCATTTGAAAGTAAAGCAGTGATTTTTAACTGCAGGTGTATATGTACAAGCAAACTTGTATACACACACACACATACACACCAAGGACATTTGGCAATGTCTGGAGACTTTTTGTTTTCACAATTAGGGGAAGGTAGCTATTGGCATCTAATGAGTAGAGGCCAGAGATGCTTCTAAACATCTTAAAACAGCCACTCTACACACATGCACAGCAAAGAATTACCCAGTGCAAAAAGTCTAATGGTGATATTCACTTTTATGTGGAATCTAAAATATGACACAAATGGGCCTATCTGTGAAACAGAAACAGAATCACGGATGTAGAGAACAGACTGGTGGTTATCCTGAGGGAGGGGGTTGGGGAAGTGATGGTGTG
Organism: Lipotes vexillifer; assembly: GCF_000442215.2. NCBI lineage: Eukaryota > Metazoa > Chordata > Mammalia > Artiodactyla > Lipotidae > Lipotes > Lipotes vexillifer. The sequence goes on from NW_006778796.1 coordinate 2,933,056, forward strand.
GGAGGCTGGGATTAGCAGATGTAAGCTTTTAGGTATAGAATGGATAAACAGCAAGGTCCTACTGTATAGCATGGAGAACTGTATTCAATATCCTGTGATAAACCGTAATGGAAAAGAATATATAAAAGAATGGATGTATGTATATGTATAGCTGAGTCACTTGGCTATAGAGCAAAAATTAACACAACATTGTAAATCAACTATACTTCAATAAAAAAAATAATAATGAAATAAAATAGAGGGAATCGGTATCCATATTCATAGTGGAAACAGCCAGGGAGAGCAGGGTTGTGACGCCTTTCTCAGTGTCTTGCATCTTTATCTGTGTCCTAGCATCGCTGGAAGGTAACTGACTCCACCTCTTTCTTCATTTATGATGTGATCTGTGCCTTATTCCAACTCTACTATAAGAAGGTGTTAATTCTTTATTACAAATATCCATATTTTAGTTCAAAAAAATTATGGCAGTATTTAGAGAGCCCAATATAAAGGTGTTGAAATAAGGTGACCCTAGAAAGACTAATCATCTCGACTTCAATCAAGACTGTTTTGAGGGTAAAAAAATAAAATTATAAAGTGCCTGGCACATAGTACATATTAGAAACAAAAATAGGCCAGTTATTATCATTTTATTTGACCATGATTTTAAAACATTCACAATCTTTTAGACAAACTGATACCTGTATTCACACCACAGTAAGGACTGGCTCTCTAAAAATGTATATAGGTTTACCCAAGTCACTGTAGTTGATTTTATTATTATTCAAAGTACCCACCACTCTCCTCAGGGGAGGACTGTACATCCTACCTCGCTGAGGTCATGGGACATCAAGTGGTGTGTAAGTGGAAGGGATGAAGTTTTCCTCCCAGGGTTCTGACATGTTGGATCATCTTTGTCACAAGACAGGCAAAATGTCCCAGAGACAGACTGTCCTTCAGTTTAAGGTTGTAATGAAGTCAATATGAAGCCATAGTCAAGCCACAAGGCATGCACTGTGAGTGAGAAATAAATCTTTGTATGCATCTGAGGCTTAGAGGTTGTTTTTGCCCTAATATTAATTTGGCTAAGTTGACTGAAACTGCCATCAATCTCTTAAGCAGAGATAAAAACTCCCTTCTAGCCCAAGATATTCAGCACCAAGTAGATGAAAGTTTACTGGCAGACTAAATGCTAAATGCTAAAAAGGACAAGGTGTAAAGTTTTCTTAGCCTAGCATGAATTTTAAGCTCCATTCATTGGAATAGAAAGAATGCCTTAGAACTGAAAACTTGGGGCTTCCCTGGTAGCACAGTGGTTAAGAATCCACCTGCCAATGCAGGTGACACAGGTTCGATCCCTGCTCCGGGAATATCCCACATATCGCAGAGCAAGTAAGCCCATGTGCCACAACTACTGAGACCACGTGCCACAAGTGCTGAAGCCCATGCTCCTAGAGCCCATGCTGCGCAACAAGAGAAGCCACCACAATGAGAAGCCCGTGCACCACAACAAAGAGTAGCCCCCACTCACCATAACTAGAGAAAACCTGTGTGCAGAAATGAAGACCCAACACAGCCAAAAATAAATAAATAAGATAAATAAATTTATTAAAAGAAAAAACTGAAAACTTGGCTTTTATTTATTTATTCATTTGAAGTAGAGTTGATTTACAATATTATATTAGTTTCAGGTGTACAACATAGTCATTCAATAATTTTATAGATTATACTGCATTTAAAGTTATAAAATATTGACTATATTCCCTGTGCTGTACAATATATCCTTGTAGCTTATTTATTGTATGCGTAGTAATTTGTACCTCTTAATACCCTACTCCTATCTTACCCCTCTCCTTACCCCTCTCCCACTGGTATCCACTAGTTCTCTATATCTGTGAATTTTGTAGTCATTCGTTTGTTTTATTTTTTAGATTCCACATATAATGATCACATAGAGTATTTGTCTTTCTCTGTGTGACTTATTTCACCAAGCATAATACCTTCTGGGTCCATCCATGTTGTTGCAAATGGCAAAAGTTCATTATTTTTTATGGCTGAGTAATATTCTGAAAACTTGATTGTTAGAGCTGGAATCTGAACCTGGCAGGCAGCCTTGTCCTTCACTTTTTCCTCAAAAATTTGGTCTTTCACCTTCTCCAATCCTAGCCTGGCCCTTAGCAAGTCCTTGTCAGTCTGAAATGGACCTCGCTTTATGGAATAATTCAAAAAGTTGCCAATGACCAAAGTCAATATATTATGCATAACCACACGTGCATGGATCTGCTTTCAAATACCTGTTAGTACACAATTCTCTAAATAACCTGATTGTTAGATTTTCCTCCAAATTTCACTTATTTCTAGAAGAGCTCTAACTGCTTAACAGCTTCTTCTAAGTGACTCATGATTGCCTCTCAGAAAATGTCACTATGGGGACTTCTCTGGTGGCACTTCCCTGGTGGTTAAGAATCTGCCTGCCAGTGCAGGGGACAGGGGTTCGAGCTCTAGTCTGGGAAGATCCCACATGCCGTTGAGCAACTAAGCCCATGTGCCACAACTACTTGAGCCTGCGCTCTAGACCCTGCGAGCCACAACTACTGAACCCGTGTGCCGCAACTACTGAAGGCCGTGCACCTAGAGCCCTTGCTCTGCAACAAGAGAAGCCACTGCAAAGAGAAGCCCCTGCTTACAGCAGCAAAGACCCAACACAGCCAAAAATAAATAAATAAATAAATTTATGAAAAACGAAAAGAAAATGTCACTGTGTCTTCTGTATATTCCCAATATGATGAGAAAAAATAGGTTTGTAGATGCCCTTTTCCGCTACTCTACTGCAAAAAAAAATCATTTTCCTCTCTGCCAACTGATTATGCAGCCACGTTGTTTGAAATCTTGCATAATTTACATTAGCATGCTTAAGATCTCAGGTGACTATGCCTTTGAGGCCAGCATGTTAACCCCAGTGGACTGATTTGATATTCTTCCCAATATCTGACCCTTTTTTTCCTTGTTAATTACAGGCAGACTTCCTTGGTCTGGCCCTGGATCTGCACCTGTTTCCCATCTTTGAGCAGCTGCTAATTAGGTTGAAAACGGTAGGGCTGGGCAGTGCAGGCCACACATGCCTCATCAGGCTATTGATCAGGCTGGCATAACCCACATGCAGTAACGGTGTCTGCACAAACCAATTCCAAAATAAAAGCCATTCCTGGAGTTGCACGTTTGAATCCAAGCATACTCCAGGCTCTACACCAAATATTAAAACACGTGAAAATAAGAGACAGTGTAGTTTTCAAATAAAATTTTTCATGGAAATACCAAGAATAACCCTAAGTACTATTTACTCCTCATTTGAGTCTTTCAATTTGGAGTAGGGAAAAAGCTTCTTTTAGGGAAAAGAGATATGTATATTTTTATATGGAAATTATTTTAGGGGTAGATTATGTGGAGCTGAACTATTTGTAAACTATCCAAGCAAAATCCTTATTCTGAATTCCCATTTGGCCTTGTGCATAACACACTTCTATAGAGTTTCACACTTTGTCATGATTTATAGTTTGAGTAGCTATGAATATCTAGAACACTGATTATGAAGGGGGGCATTGCAGTTATCTATGGGTAGATTTGGAAATGGGTAGGAGAGTTTCGGGGTTGTCACAATGATAAGGGGATGCTACTGGCAGTTAGTGAGTGGGTACAATGTGTTCACACCAACATCGGTTACAAGTCACAAATTAGGGGCCAGGGTAAAAATCATTTGATCAATATCTGTGCATAGAACCTAATTCCATTTCACATATAAATATAAAATATTTTTGCAACTTTAATGTACTGAAATCTAATATCCTAAAATTTCCAAGAATGCAAGCCCAAGAAAAATTAAGCTTTATTTGGTTTGAAATTTTTCAAGAGCTACTCAGTGTTTTGAAAAGCATATCACTATTCTGATATTTTAATTACCAATAAATCACCCCATTGTCTTTCTCCATTTATAGTTTCTGCATTCGGATTCTATGTACAACTCTACGCCTCTGACTACCTCACTATATCATCTCAGTTGAGCCTAAGACTTTACATACCGAAAACATATACAATATTTTTTGTATAATTCTCCTGGATGTAACAATTAGACCATTATATTGATTTTTTTAATTACATGCAGAGTTAAGTTAGTTATATGAACTGTGATTTTCATTCAAGGATAGCAAAGAGAAGATTATAAAGCATTTATCATGAAAAGGGGAGGTTAGGTCTTTGTGTGAGAGTCACTGTCCTTGGGTTATATTCCTGGGTACAGTTTTCATTTGTACATGCTTTTGCCACTGACCTTGTACCTTTGACACCTGGCGTATGATAGTCAATGATGTGTTTCTTAAAATTCCGTTTCTAACTTCCCCTCCTGATATTGTCATGCATACTATTGTTGCCTATGATCTAAGCACATTGCCCAGCCGAGCTGCCCCAACAGAGCCACCCAGCAGTCTAAATGCAGAGAAGCCTCTGATATCCAGGAAATGAATCACATCACCCGTCCAAAATGGGATAGACGTTATGTTCACTTTATGTAAACATTGCAGAGACCAATGAGATGGAATACTCATCGAAGATGGTGCTGTAACGATCTGTCATTATTGACCCATCCTAATTTCTCCTGTCATAAGACTCTACATGATTCATTCTTCACTCTGATCTTGCAAGCAAGAAAGAAGCCTTACAGAAAATCACGACGTTCACCTTTTTTGGTTCTAATTCCTACATCTTCACAATTGAGAAAATGGTAGAATTAGGCACAAGAAATTTTCTAAAGCAGAGTACATTGGCTTTCAAGGTCCTGGGCTTTGGTTACCTCCTCAAAGACACACGTTGAGTCTCCCTCCCTCCTGTAAACTGAATATAGCTTAATTTCATTAAATTTCCTTTAAAAGCACTCCCATCATTTACCTTGATTGTAGCATTAAGATGGCTTCTCTGGCACATGAAAAGCTGCTCAACATCACTAATTATTAGAGAAATGCAAATCAAAGCTACAATGAGGTATCACCTCACACTGGTCAGAATGGCCATCATCAAAAAACCTACAAGCAAGAAATGCTGGAGAGGGTGTGGAGAAAAGGGAACACTCCTGCACTGCTGGTGGGAATGTAAATTGATACAGCCACTATGGAGAACAGTATGGAGGTTCCTTAAAAAACTCAAAATGAATTACCATATATGACCCAGCTATCCCACTACCGGGCATATACACAGAGAAAACCATAGTTCAAAAAGACACATGCACCCCAATGTTCATTGCAGCACCATTTACAATAGCTAGGTAATGGAAACAACCTATATGCCCATCGACAGAAGAATGGATGAAGATGTGGTATATACATACAATGGAATATTACTCAGCCATAAAAAAGAATGAAATCAGGTCATTTGTAGAGACGTGGGTGGACCTAGAGACTGTCATTCAGAGTGAAGTAAATGAGAAAGAGAAAAACAAATATCATATATTAACGCATATATGTGGAATCTAGAAAAATGGTGCAGATGAACCGATTTGCAAGGCAGAAACAGAGACACAGATGTAGAGAACAAACATATGGACACCAAGCAGGGAAAGCAGGGTGTGGGGGGTGATGGTGGTGGGATGAATTGGGAGGTTGGGTTTGACATGTATACACTAATATGTATAAAATAGATAACTAATAAGACCCTGCTGTATTAACAAAAAATAAAATTTAATTTTAAAAATGGCTTCTCTGATAATTCTCTTTTCATATTCAGAATCTTGATTGATCTAATAATTATGGACATGATGTATTTAAATTAGTAGATAAACTACCTAGAGTTATTAATGATGAAAGTGTACTTACTGCCCCATGACACTCTTATGAAGTAACAAATAGGAGATTAGTTCTCAATTAAATTAGTTAACATATTTGGAAACACAAAGGCAAACATTATCACAAAGATCCAGCTTTTTCAGTGTAAGCCTTGTCATTGGTTCTACATGGTGATTCCCCCAAGGACCTCCAGGTTCCCCCTCTAAAAAGCAAAAAGGATGCACCAATTCCAGTCTTCATGTTCTTCCTACTATAGCATCCAAAGGAAGACTTGGAGTCATGTCACTTAGCATGCCTGGGAGAGAGAAGAGGCCTTTCTTTCTGAGAAACCTCATCTAACACTTCTTGCAATTTGCATTACATGCCCAAGCCTGAACTGATTATTATAGTTGGAGATGTGCACTGCTGATTGCCTTATTACAATCAGGGCACATCCCTAGAGCAGGATGTGGATTATTCCCATCCAATCTTACTATTGAGAGTAGGAGGAAGGGTAGTTTCCCAAAGGAAGTGTTTACCCAAGAAGGTTGTATGGATGCTGGCTGGCAAAACCAACAGATATTCATTACAATGACTTTCCCCTAATTGAACTGATGATTGTCGTAGTTTCATGTTTTAATAAAACCTTGAAAACATCAGAAAGGTACATAATTCACTCTCCAAAAACGAAACACAATTTCACATTTCAAATAAAAACAAGGTTCATTTTTTTCGCAATTTAAATGCATAGCAAACTCAAAATGTTGCTCCATTTTTTACTTTTCATTAGCAGAAGATAAATAATAGTGATTCATGAGATTTTTTTCTTCAAATACACTGAAATAATTATTTGTGTTTAACATATCCCACATTTTGGGCTTATTTTTGAAATTTCCCTGTGAAATCAAATTATATTGAATATTTCAGAGTCCCCCTTCTTTAGAATTTGGAAGAGAATTGTTGCAAAGCCACATTTGAAAAAAAGGCAGTTGTTCTTTATAAAATGGGATAATTTTAAATAATCTAACTATCAACAGATACTTTGAAGATGCATGCTTATAAATTTCATAAAGACCTGTTGCTTATCTTTTTCTGTAGGAAAGAGT
>NW_006778796.1:2939957-2957660 GCF_000442215.2 Lipotes vexillifer
CTTTCAAAATCTGTGGCTGAATCTCTTCTCACTATGCACTTCTAGTTCATCTCGAATTTATAGTAAGTGCAGAGAATATAGTCATAAATACTTGCCCTCTCTTCCAGTGTTCTCAGCTTCATGCCATCTCCTCCACTGTCCTTAGCTTCTTACTCTCTGTTTGGAAAACATTGCTCCAGATCTTCTCTCTCGATCCAGGGGAATTGCCTGTCAACTCAAACCAAATAGGCTGATTGGGAAGAGGTATCCTGTAAGTCCACAGCTTTGGAGTGCCTGGTGCAGCCTGGATAAATCACCTGTTAGACTACCTAATGGTGCCACTAGCTACCCAGTCACCTACGACAGAAACGGTGTGGTTTTCTTGAATGCCCTCTCATTCTTGTCCTAGATATATGTCCAATCTCTAAATCCTGTCCCTTACTTTATGTCTCTCACAATATCATTTCTGCTAATACACTTTGGTGCATAGCCTCCTAACTAGTCTTCCTGCGGCCAGGCTTCAGTTAGCATTATCACTACGAGATAGCTTTCATATTTTGTCTAGAGTTAAATCTGTAAAATACAAATGTGAGCATATTAATGCACCAATAAACTCTTCCAGAGCATGACAATGCTGGAGGATATAGCGCAAAAACCCCTATACATTTTCATCTCCCACTATCACTACTTACCTTCCCCTTCCAGGGAGAAAAATATTTAATTTGTAGCATTTTATTTATTTTTATTTTAATTTTATTGGCATATAGTTGATTTACAATGTTGTGTTAGTTTCAGGTGTACAGCAAAGTGATTCAGTTATATATACACATATGTTCATTCTCTTTTAGATTCTTTTCTCATATAGGTTATCACAGAATACTGAGTAGAGTTCCCTGTGCTATACAGTAGGTCCTTATTGGTTATCTATCTTATATACAGTAGTGTGTGTATGTTCATCTCAAGCTCCTGATTTATCCCTTCCCCCTACGTTTCCCCTTTGGTAACCCTAAGTTTGTTTTTGATATCTTAAGACTGTTTCTGTTTTGTAAGTAAGTTCATTTGTATCATTTTTTAAAATTAGATTCCAAATATGAGTGATATCATGTATGTCTTTCTCTGTCTGACTTACTTCACTTAGTGTGACAATCTATACGTCCATCCATGTGACTGCAAAAGGCATTTTTTCATTCTTCTTTATGGCTACTGTATATATGTATCACATCTTTAGCCCTTCCTCAGTCGATGGACATTTAGGTTGCTTCCATGTCCTGGCTATTGTAAATAGTGCTGCAATGAGCATTCGGGTGCATGTATCTTCAGATTATGGTTTTCTCCGGATATCTGCCCAGGAATGGGATTGCTGGATCATATGGTAGTTCTATTTTTAGTTTTTTAAGGAACCTCCATACTGTTCTCCATAGTGGTTGTACCAATTTACGTTCTCACCAACAGTGTAGGAGGATTTCCTTTTCTCCACACCCTCTCCAGCATTTATTGTTTGTGGACTTTTTGATCAGGGCCATTTTGACAGGTGTGAGGTGATACCTCACTGTAGTTTTTGTTTTGTTTTGTTTTGTTGTTTTGTTTTGCGGTACGCGGGCCTCTCACAGCTGTGGCCTCTCCCGTTGCGAAGCACAGGCTCCGGACGCGCAGGCTCAGCGGCCATGGCTCACGGACCCAGCCGCTCCGCGGCATGTGGGATCTTCCCAGACCGGGGCACGAACCCGTGTCCCCTGCATCGGCAGGCGGACTCTCAAACACTGCGCCATCAGGGAAGCCCCTCATTGTAGTTTTGATTTGCATTTTTCTGATAATTAGTGATGCTGAGCATCTTTTCATGTGCTTCTTGGCCAGCTAATTTGTAGCATTTTAGAACTACACACAGTTTCTCCCAGAAATCTCCTTCCTGTGATGCCTTTTTGTCTTCATTGTTTCTTCTTCCTGCAATGCTCTCAACCTACCATCTTATCCTTCCTTTATTATATAGTTCAAGGTGACCAAATGCATACAGCTTTCCCTGACTCCTCCAGGCAGATTCCAGATTTTCTGCTTTTGTATATTTTCATGTTATACTAGTTATGAGATTCTGCTGTATTTCTTCCTTTGCTTACCCATTTTTTAATTAAACTTGAAGGTAAGGCCTGTCTTTTTTCCCTCCTTTTTTTAATGTATTCTCAGAACACAGCATTATAACTGCACCATAAACACATAATAAAGGCTGTCAGGATGAAGGAATGGATGGACAGATGGACAGTGTACTAAGTACAAATCATTCTACCTGGCTTTGAAGTCTCTCCTTAAGCTATCCCCATCCTAACCACTTCATCTCACTTTCTACCTTTCCTGATACATATGATCTCTGTTTAGTCAGGAAAGCCACAATTCACCTTATTATTAACTTCTGTCATGTATATGGTTTCTATTTTATGTTTTGGCTTATGGTGGTCTTCAGCCTGCAATGCCCACTGTCCCTAACTGTGCTTCCACATTTAAAATAATAACTGTATTCAAGCCCCAAACTAAGTGCTACCTCTTGTATAGTCATCTCTAGCCACCAAATCCTGTGCAGTGGTTTTTAGAAGTGACCAGTGCTGACAGAACAAGTCAATGATATCAGTACAGATCTTCCTCGACTTGTGATGGGGTTACATCCCTAAACCCATCTTACGTTGAAAATATTGTAAGTTTAAAATGTATTTGATACACCTAACCTACCAAACATCATAGCTTAGCCCAGCCTACCTTAAATGTGCTCAGAACATTTACATTAGCCGACAGTTGGGAAAAATCGTCTAACACAAAGCCTATTTTATAATAAAATGTTGAATATCTCAAGTGATTTATTGAATACCACACTGAAAGTGAAAAACAGAATGGTTGTCTGGATACGGAATGGCTGTAAGCATATCTGTGGTTTACCCTTGTGATCGCCCAGCTGACTGGTGCCCAGCATCGCAAGAGAGCATACATATTGCTAAGCTCATGAAAAGATTAAAATGCAAAATTCAAAGTAAGGTTTCTACTGAATGTGTACTGGTTTTGCACCATAATAAACTCAAAAAATCAAAGTTGAATCATCATAAGTTGGGGACGGTCTGAAATTAAATTATACAAGTAACAAAAATCTTAGGTCAATGGGACTTCCATGGTGGTCCAGTGGTTAACACTCCGCGCTCCAAATGCAGGGGGCCCGGGTTCGATCCCTGGTCAGAGAACTAGATCCCAAATGCATGCCACAACTAAAGATCCCTCGTGCCGCAACTAAGACCTGGTACAGGCAAATAAATAAATAAATACTTCTTTTAAAAAAAGAATCTTAGGCCAAGATTTTTAACTTCTCCCCTACACAATGATATTGTGTTTCTTCTCTAATACCATATGAGTCACTGCATTGCTCTACTGCTTGAATCCACTGTATTGTAATGATCATTTTCTGTGTCTATTTCTTTCTCTTCGTGTACCAACCCTAAACTGGAGCCTCTAGAAATCAGAAACTATGCTTTGTTTATATGGTCAGGTTGTTACCCACTGCCTAATACATAGTAAATGTTTCACAAATCCTCTAACAAAATGAATGAATGCACTCATCACTCTTTATAAAGCGATAAGCTCTGTTAAAATAGGGATCTTTTGCCTAGTTTGTGCTGATAACTCTAATACCTGGCATACAGCCTGCCACACAGTGAGTTGAATGGAGAATTGTTTAATGAATGGGAAAATTACAGGTATCAAGGAGTCCTTAGCCATAAATGCTTCCCATGTTTTGTGGGCTCAGGATCAACCACATTCTATCAGGAAGGTAAAACTAAATTAATACTAATATTAGTACTAACAGCTCCCACACATACAAACACATACGCATAGGGCTGGTATGTGAAATGATGAGCTTGGACAGGATCACTCAAGGAGAGTAACAAAGCCTGATCATGCACTTACTTTACTATTGTAAATTCAACTTCACTTGCTTTGCAAAAGAGAAAAAGATAGATCACTAATTAAAAAGTGCAGGGTCTCCACCTGCCATTCCAAAGGAAATATATCCCCATATTCCTGTCCTATGATAAATATTCTGCCTTTTAAAAAAAAGATGCTCGGGCTTTCCTGGTGGCGCAGTGGTTGAGAATCTGCCTGCTAATGCAGGGGACACGGGTTCGAGCCCTGGTCTGGGAAGATGCCACATGCCGCGGAGCAACTGGGCCCGTGAGCCACAGCTACTGAGCCTGCGCGTCTGGAGCCTGTGCTCCGCAACAAGAGAGGCCCCAATAGTGAGAGGCCCGCGCACCGCGATGAAGAGTGGCCCCCGCTTGCCACATCTAGAGAAAGCCCTCGCACAGAAACGAAGACCCAACACAGCCCAAAATAAATAAATAAATAAGTAAATTTAAAAATAAATTTAAAAAAAAATAAAAATAAAATAAAAATAAAAAAAGATGCTCATCTTTAAAGTTATTTATTTTTCCGACAACATAGCCCTTAAGAGCAAGCCAGTACCTCATCTGGGCCTCAGTAGTAACTGGAGTTTCAGTACTGAAGAAAAAGACAATATGTGCTAAGTTGTCTCCATGGGGCACTTTCTCAGCAGATTTTCATGGGTAACTCTAAGATGCAGTTTTTGTCTGAATGTCCCATTGCTTAGAATGGGAAGCACGGTGCTCCAAGGACAAATCTATGAAATGTGTTGAGAAAGAAAAGCCATCAGAGATTAAGGGAAAATAGCCAGAGGATTATGAGGAGAAGCAGCATCAGTGTCATAAAAGCCAAAAAGTGGAGAATTTCTAGGGAAAATAAAAAGTGATTGAGTTTCAAATACAGCAAAGAAATCTAGTAAGTATACTGAATATATTAAGATCACCAAATACTCTTCAAAGCAAAGTTCTGATTATTCTTGTTAATGGTGGTATACTTAAAACTACAGAGTATTTTTTTTCATTTTTCTTCATTGAGGGGAACATGAGACTAATACATACATGGAAAAAAGATTGTTTCCATAAATATCTAACTTTGACAGTTAATGAAAATAGGAAATTTTCTCTCGGAAAAAAAAGAACACATTCTGAATTCCTCCAGCTGGGAATCACATTAGCCCAAAGAGACATAAGGCTGATTCAGGGAAATATGGGAGGAATTGGACTTGGAACAAGTTAAGAACTGGGAAGTGTAACAGGAAACAGCCACTGCCCCTACACATAACCTGGTACTGAGAAAAGGTTTGTAGTATTCATGGTAGAAAGGAACCTAGACCGTAGGAGGTCAGAAGTGAACATGTCTTTTAAAAAATTCTGGAGCCTCAGAAATGAATTAGGATTGCAAAACAGTTAGTCCACGTTCAGATCAGGGAACAGCATCCTTGTACGGAATTTCCTTGGCCATTAGAAGTCATTCTTGGATAGACTGGACTCACAGGAGCAAAGGAAACAAGGAAAAAAAAAAAGTGAAGGAGAACGTTGACCTCAGCATTGTTTTCTTATCCTTAGTCTTGAGAAAATTGGTGTCTAATTTGAAAGTGCCCTGAAGGCGGGTTTAACTTCCCTGACCAGCCCTTACCCTGGGGATTGCCTCAGGTCCTGCCGACCTGCGCAAGCATTTGAGGGTCAACTCAAGTGTTCTTGAGGAAGCCTTCTTGTGTATTAAAGTGGGCAGCATTGGTCTCCTCTCTCTCAGCTTGTCTTTCCCTTACAGTTGCTTGTTCCTTAATGGCTATGACTTGCTTAGTGCTGCTGGCAAATGAGGGATTCCTGGAGGGGGACTCGGGCCAGACTGTGGTGTCCAGTACCTCCCTGGGGCAGTAACAGGAACTGTTTGTCTTATCCCCGTGATGCTCTGCCAGACTCTAGCTTTATAAGTTGTCAGATCGACCCTGTATGTTTATTGAAATCAGACTTCCAATTAATAGCCCAGTTGTTGTTGCCTTTGGGGATGTTGGGGTGAGCTTGGTTAGTTGGTTGGTAGGTTAGTAGGGAACCATGATGGAAAGAGAATGAAATCAAAAGAGGATTAGGGGGCTTCCCTGGTGGCGCAGTGGTTGGGAGTCCACCTGCCGGTGCAGGGGACACGGGTTCATGCCCCGGTCCGGGAAGATCCCACATGCTGCGGAGCGCCTGGGCCTGTGAGCCATGGCCGCTGAGCCTGCGCGTCCGGAGCCTGTGCTCCGCAACGGGAGAGGCCACAGCAGTGAGAGGCCCGCGTACCGCGAAAAGAAAAAAAAAAAAAAAAAAAAGAGGATTAGGAAGAGACTTTGTGTGGGAGAATCTGCTTTAGAAACCCCAATCCTTAAAATGCTAACTAACCCCTCTGCATGTTTCTACAATACTAAGCACTCTGACGTGAACTATTTTGCAAATATGCATTTGGGGGTGGGGAACATTTATATGACTATCACTGTAATAGGAATCTTGGGGGTGGGACACATAATAATCCAAAAAGTAATGTAGAGTCCACAAAAATCTAAAATTTTCTAAAATGTAAAATCCTTGATGCAATCCACTTCAGTTTAGCTAGAAAACCAGCTAGTGGAAGAGCTGGGGTTTGTTTCCTGTGTGCATCAGTTATGTTGGCTCTGCTCTGAGGGAGCAGACCCAACCTTTAACTTAATGCAACATATATATTCATGTGCCCTGCCTACAAGTGTGAGATGAATACAAATCACCTCTGCTAAAAAAGAAAACAAGCAAAATATATTTCCAAATGAGTGTGAGTCCATAGTGAGGTCTTTCACTACACATAGGGTGACCATTTGTCCCAGTGTGCCTGAGACAGCCTCAACTCACTTTCACTGTCCCAGTATAAGTACAGATAGAGCACCTTTCACTCTCAATATGATGTAGTTCAGACAATGGAGTATATGCTCATCCTGTAAAATACGGCATGTTTAAATGACTTACAAAGACATCAGGACTTCCAGAATAAAAGTACAATTTTGGCCCATTATGTTTACTCTTATGTAGTTTGTGTGACTACCTTAAAATTCTATAAGATCTAATGATAACCTCTATCAACTTAAGTCCTTGTGAAGTTTTTGTAGACTTAAATTATAATTGTTACCAAAAGCGGGGTTCACCATTCTAAAGCCAATAAAGAGAAAAGGTTGGTGGAAAGGAAAGCTTGCTTTATTTTGGATGCTGGCAACCAGGTGGGAGGGCTGACTCTTGTCTGAAGGCCAACTTCCCCCACTGACAATCAGTGGGCACAAGCTTTTACAGGCAGAAGGAGGGGGCTACATGCAGAAACAGCACAGTCAGCTCTGACAGTTCTCTTGAAATTGGTCATGCTGTGGTCTGATCAGCTTCATTTTGATTGTTTTACAGTACAGTCTTCAGTTCAGGGCTGTTTTGTTCCCATTTATTTGAGGCCAGTTCTCAGAATTGTCGCAGCTTATGTAATGGCTACACACTCTGGACACCACGTATTTAACTTCTCCCACTTGGTGGGGATTTCAGTATCTACAAGACAGCTCAAAGGGTAGGGCTCAGAATATCATCTATAGCCCTTGAGGAGGAACTATAGGTCCTTTAATGACTAAACTATTGTTATTTGGTTTCGTTTGACAGTTTTCCTTTGTTTCTGTATTTTCTCACTTCTCTGATTAAACTTAGTCTTTGGCTAAAGTTTTTCTACAGACAAAAGGCAGGCAGAGGACATGGGAGCGGAAGGACCATAGGATCCTGCTCTGTTTCATAGTCATTTCACTTTTAAGAAAACAGAAAAGACTCTGCCAGTCAATGTGGAAGGATCGGGACCCTTGTACATGATGGTGGGAATGAAAATGGTGAAGCTGCCTCAGAAAATATTCTGGCAATTCCTCAAATGATTAAAGACAGTTGCCATATGACCCAGCAATTCCACTCCTAGGTATCTAGTCAAAAGAAATGAAAACTTATTTCCATAGAAAAAAAATGTTTGTAGCAGCCTTATTCACAAAAGCTGAAAGGAAGCAATCCCTCAACTGATGAATGGATAAAGAAAATGTTGTATATCCGTACAATGGAATATCATTCAGCCCTAAAAGGAATCAAGTACTGATACATGCTACAACATGGATGAACCTTGAAAAGATTATGTTAAATTAAAGAAATCTGTCTCAAAAGACCACATGTTATATGATTCTATTCATATGAAATGTCTAGAAAAGGCAAATCTATAGAAGCAGAAAGATAAATGGCTGCTTAGCGCTGGAGAGGCTGGGGGATAGAAATGAGTGTTAGATAAAGGGTATGGGGTCTCTTTTTGAGGTGATGAAATGCTCTAAAATTGTGATGATGGTTGCACATATCTGTGAATATACTACAAGCTGTTGAATTGCACACTTTAAATGGGTGAATTGTGTGGTACATGAATGTGATATCAATAAAGCTGTTAAAGAAAAAGAACAAAAAAGATTCTATCATCCAGAAAGGCAATCACTCAGCATGAATAATAATAACAAACATTCATGGAGAATTAGCTGTGTGGCAGATGCTGTTTTTCCTGCTTTATATGCCTTATATCAATGAATCGTCACAAAAGACCTATGACAGTGATTCTGGAAGTATATGCACTTTGGATATAAAATGTTAAGTCAGTTGTGCAGAGGGTCACAGAAGTAGTAAAACACGGAGTTTTCGAAACTTCATAGACTAATTCCAAAGTCTGAGCTTTTAGTCCTACTCTAAACGCCAGTCATTCAATTAATCTAATTCATATCAGAGTGTGAAGAGCTCACCAGATCCAGTTTCCTCCTGACAGAGGGGCACTCAAACCCTAGGTAAGTACGGGCCAGTGGAGATCAAAAACCCCGAAGGTGAGCCTTAGGTCCATTGTACTTGCCTGGAGCCAGCTTTGTGATTGAATGCTGTTGCGCACTAAAATTTGCCTCAGTTTGGAGCCTGCTTATTAGCAGTGAGTAGAGGGAAATCGTATCTTGTCTCTATATGTCAAAGAGAACTTAGAGCAGCAATGAGTTCAAAACCCACAGTGAGCTCCTGGACTTTCTTCACCTTGGCACGGTCCTGCCATTGCCACTTCCCTCTTGCTTTTCTTGTTTGAGCTCCCTCTTATTTTCTCTTCTGCTGGCCGGCCACCTGTTTGGGTTACAAAAAAAGCATTACAATTTAGGTCCTGGCTTTAGGCTTGGTCCTTGTGCCAGGGATATATACATATATTCAAGGGTATTTAGGATATTTATTTGTAACACATAAAAATATTAATACCTTCAGTCATGGTAAGTAAATATTAACAATAGAACAAACAATAAAATAAGTAGAAAACATAATGGGTGGGATTTTTCCTTAAATAACTTGAAAGAAACTTAATCAAGCTACTTATATTTATATACTATTAAAAGCTGGGTTTTTGTTGTTTTAGGAACAGTATTGTGTGAACATGTTAAAAATAAAATCAGACAAGACAGGTGATTTTTAAACAGTTAAAGCAACACTGGTAATTCAGAGTATGTAAATAGGAATCTGAGAGGAGCTGTCACCTAACTCTGCATGCCAGATTTTATCTCAACAGAGATCTCAACCCCCTAGGAATTACTATTTCCCATACAAAGATTCAATAAATAGGGTGCTCAGAAACAAATGGGGAGTCTAATGGCTATTCTTCTACTAGGAATTATTAACGGTGAAGAATATATATATGGGTAAGCATATATGAGTTACAGAGAGAAGAAAGAGGGAATATCTTGCTTCATTACCTAAATACTTTTCCACTAACAGTCATATAAGGGCCTTTAAGTTATGGATTTAATAGTCTTTTTCAACTGGACAAATGATGCTTCCTACACCATGGAAAACTGGTTAGCAGCTTCTTAAAATGTTAAACACAAATTCACCATATGATCCAACAATTCCACTGGTAGGTATCTAGCCAAGAGAAATTAACACGTTTCCACATAAATACTTGTATTCAAATGGTCATAGCTACATTGTTTATAACAACCCAAAACTGGAACCAACCCAAATGCCTAGAAACTGGTAAATGGAGAAACAGAATGTGGTATATTGATACAATGTAATATGTTTCCACTATAAAAAGGAATAAAGAACTGATGCATCCTGAAATATGGGTGAACCTTGAAAACATGACCCTAGAAGAAAGAAGCCAGTCACAAAAAATGCCGCAAATTGAATGATTCATTCTATAAAATATCCAGAAAAGGCAAATCAGCAAAGACAAAAAATGGATTAGTGGTTACCTCAGATAGCAGTGGGAGTTAGGGAATAACCTCAAATAGGCATGAGTTTTTTTTGAGGGGGGGCAAAGGAATGGAAATGTTCTAAAATTAGACTGTTGTGACGATTATACAACTCTATACATTTATTAAAAATCACTGAATTGTACACTTAGGTGAGTTATGTCATATGTAAATAATACTCCAATAAATCTGTGAAAAATCAGTCAATATATCACATTAAGAAAATAAAAGAGGAAAAATCAATACATTCAGAAATGGTAAGTGAAAAAATTTGGTATCGAATGAATAGTTTTTAAATTACCTTTCAAAAGGTGTCTCCCTAAGAACCGAATTCCAAGCAACTGCAAAGCTGGTATATCGGTTAGGCTAGAGTAAGTTATGCTGTGGTAACAGAAAACCCCAAAATTTCAGTGGCTTCACACACAAAAGTTCATTTATCTCTCATACTTAATGGCCAACAGGTATCAGCAGCAGTGACTGGGTGTACAGAGGAGGACTATATTCATCTTGCTGATCAAAAGCCAAGTCTGGCAGAAGATTCATCTTAATACATTTCCAACATTTCCAGAAAAGGGACGAGAAACACGGGACATTGCGCCCTGGCTCTTCTTGGAGGTGAAACACATCACTTCTGCTCACATCCCATTGACCAAAGTAAGGCACACTATGACAGTTAATTTCAAAATATATCGGGAAAATACAAAACTACCGTATATTCAGAATGAGAAGAAAGAAAACGTTTGTAAGGGGTCTTCATAACCGCTATGATATGATAAACTTGAATCCTCCCATGCCATTGGCTCTATCTGAGCAGAGTGCAAGCTAGCCCAGAACCCACTAACAAAGAACATGGCAGGTTGAGAAAAGTAGATACCATTGGTTTGGGGGCCAAAGGATCAGTATTTATATTTAACAAGTTGATACTTTAAAGGTAAATCTGGAAACCATGGTTAGGCCCTAGATATTAAAGATTTAAAGCAACATTTTAAGATAGATGTAAGTCTTAGGAGTTAAAAGTTATGCTTCAGTAGTTGTTAAGACTTTAATGGAAAAAAATTTCTACACTATTAATGGGCAGGATATTGCTAGCGTAAGTAGTATGCTTTTGCCCAAGCTGAGGCCTGGTCAGATAAAAAAAAAGAAAAATTAGAGCTGTAAAAATAGCAGTGGAGTCTAGAACTTTGTTGAAACAGGAAAATCATTCAATAAATGTTGTATTTTATTGCACAATTGTTTCTATATCTCTTGAAAAGTTCATATGATTTTATACCTTTCTTTCTTTCTTTCTTTCTTTTTTTGCCACACCCCACTGCTCATGGGATCTTAGTTCCCTAACCAGGGACTGAACCCTGGCCCTCGGCAGTGAAAGTGTGGAGTCCTAACCACCATACTGCCAGGAAATTCCCAATACCTTTATTTTCTTAACTGTTTGGTAATGGTGATCTGCCTATCCCAAGCACTACCTATTAAAAAAAAAAAAAGTATGTTTGTTTATTTTAGCATTCAGGGAAATAAATATGAATTTAAAGGACAAAGAAATGTAATACTAAGACAGGAAATAGAACAGCACTTTTCTCTATAATAATGATGACATGTGGGCTGGCATATACAGGTGAACTTCCTAAAGTAATAGGTTAAAAAAACAAATACAAAGTGACATCAAATTGTCATTTTTTTGCAAGTTGATTGCCAAAGTTTTATTCTGTTTATTCATGTTGAGCAATATTTTAGACATAGGGTGGTAGTTTAAAAATTACCAGTTAGATGATCACAGATGGCTCCAGAATCCTCATTTCTTTTCTGTGACTGATTAGTGGTTTGACAGTTTTTAATTTTGTTTCCCACACGCATTCCCCAAATAATACTATGTATATAATTGTTGTGTCTTTACCTTACAGTTCTTTAAGGGCGCCAAAGGCACACTATACATCCTAAAAGTTTCTCTCAAACATTTAAATTAGATTATATTTAAGAAGAATAAAAAGGATAAGCGCGATTTTAAAGTCATTCGGCAAACTGATTCTGTCAAGAAAGCTTAGTTTCATTCTGTTTGCTACAACAGCTTTTTTTTTCATAACTCCACTCTTCTTGTTCTTGTAATCCATTTGGGAGGCCTGTCAAGGCCTATCCACTCTCTAAATAGCTTTGCAGATTAAATTTTTAACTCTCTTCTCTTCATGCAGATTTATATTTCTGACAAAGAATTGCCCTGAGATGTCAGCTTCCATTTTTCTCACTGGAGGGAAGGCATATAGGTGCCACTGTGGATTCTCAAATCTCAACCTCATCAGGAAATGCAGGCACACATGTAGATACTTCTCTCCAAGACCACGCATGTGTGTTTCCATTGTTCATTCCTTTTAGATTCCTGACTCTTGCTTTATAACCACCTTTCCCTTCAATGGGTCTTGAGGATAAGCATGTAGGAGACTAAAACAAGAACACGAAGAATTTTTATTTGTGTAAGTTGTAATCTTAATAATGAGGATATGCCAAGGTGTGACGATTATACAAAAGAATAGCAGATAGTCGGACCTGGTCTATATGGGGCTGGTTTTCTTTTGCAGATGATGACTGAGATGAAATTTAAAGAGAAAAAAAAAGAGAAAATGAGTGAGAGGTCATTCCAAGCAAAGAAAGCAACTGAAGTAACACTATGAATTTGTAGAAGCACCGTGGTCTGTATAAACATCTTCAAAAATATGGGCAAAATGTTGAATAGGCATTTTCCAAGAGGTAATAACTAAACGGCCAATAAGCATATTAAAAGGAAGTCAACATCTTATCACCAGGGAAATGCAGATTACACCTGCAATAAAGAATGACTGCATATGCATTTGACTGGTTAACATTATAAAGTCTAACCAACTTACCAACATTATTAAGACTGATAACAACTTTTGTCCTGAATATGGAAAAATGAGAGCTCTCATGCATTGCTAGTGAGAGTGTAAATTGGTACAATCCTTTGGAAAACTTTTTGGCAGTATATACTAAACCTAAACATTCACCTACTCTATGAAAGCATCTCCATTCATAGGGACATGCCTGAGAGAACTGAATGCATATGTACATCAAAAGATATTACAGAATGTTCATGGCCAAAATATGGAAACAACATAAATGCCCATCAACAATAGAATAGATATATTTATTACAGAATAGTCATACAATGGGATACTACACAACAATTTTAAAAAAAGCACAAAATACTGTACCACCACACACAACAATAAAAATAAATCTTTCACACTTAAGGTCGAACAAAAGAAGCCAGAACAAGTGTACAATGCGTGATTCCATTTAAATGAAGTTCAAAAAGAGGCAAAGTGGGGGCTTCCCTGGTGGCGCAGTAGTTGAGAGTCCGCCTGCCGGTGCAGGGGACACGGGTTCATGCCCCGGTCCGGGAAGATCCCACATGCTGCAGAGCAGCTGGGCCCGTGAGCCGTGGCCGCTGAGCCTGCGCGTCCGGAGCCTGTGCTCCGCAACGGGAGAGGCCACAACAGTGAGAGGCCCGCGTACCGCTGGGGAAAAAAAAAAAAAAAAAAAACAGGCAAAATGAATTTATGATGATAGAGGTGAGACTAGTGGTGAACTTTTGGTGTATTTTTTGGAAACGGGCAGAAGGCAACTTTCTGGGGGCTAGAAATGATTTGATATTGAGCTGCGCACTTTACTGTATGGTTGTTATACCCCAGTTAAGAAAGTATTTTTGAACAAATTTTAAATGAACAAATGAACAAAAGCAGGTGTCAAATGATAGTAAGAAAAAACATGTTTACAACAAATAATCAAAGATAATTACCTTAATATACAAGAGGTCTTCCAAATCAATAAAAAATGTCAAGACCCAAATTTTAAAAGTGGCAAAGGATACGATAGGACAGCAGTAAGAAGATATTAAAATGAGTAATATATACAATTTAAAAATTGCCCAAGCTGTGTAATAAAACACCCTTTCAGCAGAGTCAGAGGTGAGGCTCCATGGGACACAGGGGAAATTATAAAACACAACTTTCTTGAAGTTCCAACAGATGAGCTTCATGAATACAATGTGCAGGCAGCTTCCAGTTCTCAGGAAATGTTCAGACTGACCGAAAGAAAAGCCCACTTACAAGCCTGACTTATAGGGAGGCCAGGATATCTGTGGAGCAAACAGAACGCACATTTGAGGCTCACACTGTACAGAGCAGTCTGATGGATTGTATTTGCCCAAAGGAGGTGCAATAGAGGGAAAAACAAAAGAGCTGGCCTATGGTGGTTTTCAAGCCTGTTCTACAAGTGCTGGCATTAGTGACTCACTTGTAACAAATAGGATGCGGCGGTGCATGACTTCTGAATTTAGGTGATTCAACTTCTCTCTCTCTCCCCTAATTCCCTCCCTCCCTTCCTCTCTGCTCCTTTCCCTCTCTCCCTTCCCTTCCTTTTCATTTCCCTTCCCTTCCCTCCCCTTCCTTTCCCTCTCCCCAGTTTCTCCCCCTTCTCTCTCTGGATATGTGCCTTGGAGCCCTGAGCTGCCATGTAAGAAGTTCAACTACCTTGAAGCCTCCATGCTAGAGAGAGAGAATGTGGCGCCCACATTGAGAAGGAGATGTCCCAGGAGTCCCAGCTGTTCCAGCCCCCAGCCGCTCATGTTTCCAGCCCAGCTACTGGAAATATGAATAAAGAACACTTCGATATGAGCCTCCCACTTACCATAGCCCCTGCAACCTCTGGAGAGACCCTGAGCCCGAAATGCCTAGTTAAGCAGTTCTTGGCTTCTTGACCCACCATAACCATCCTAAATAATTGTTGTTTTAAGCCTCCAGGTTTGGGGGCAATTTGTAATGCAGCAGTAATAATGGGAACAGATCCTCAGAGAAGAAGAGAGCCAGTTGCAGGGCCTGGAAGCTAGAGGGAGCAGTTTGCAGGAGCAATAGAAGGCTGTGCTCTTACAACATCTGGGCCATCCCCATACCCTGGGGGTGCTTGAACACTCCAGGAATAAAGAGGGCTGTCACACAAAGGAACCTACTGTCTCCCAAAGGAGCCAATCAAGAGAAGCAGATGCAGCTCTCTGCTATCCAGAGAGAGGATTTGCTCCAAGTGGAGCAGGTCAGAGAGAGTTGGAAATAGCCCAGACAGCGGTGAGAGTAGCTCTTGGTTAAGAAAGTGGGAGTCACTGGTGCAGCGGAAGGAGAAACCCAGCATAGAAACTGCAGCTCTGCAGTCAGCAGCTCCATGCATCTGCTAGAAACTTCGACCTTCCCCTATAGCCTGAGGTCACATTTCAGTCCACCACTTGCTAACGACAGAAACGTAGGCAAGTTACTTACCTCCTCTGTGCCTCAGTTTCCTCAAATGGAAAAATTAAGATACTGCTAGTACCTAACTCATAAATTAGAGGATTATGAGGATTACATGAATGCTTATGTGTGAAGGGCTTTGAAAAGTGACTGGTACATGGTAAGGACTCAGGAAGTTTACCTTTTTTGCGATACACGGGCCTCTCACTGCTGTGGCCTCTCCCGCCGCAGAGAACAGGCTCCAGACGCGCAGGCTCAGCGGCCATAGCTCATGGGCCCAGCCGCTCTGCAGTATGTGGGATCCTCCCGGACTGGGGCACGAACCCTCATCCCCTGCATCGGCAGGCAGACTCCCAACTACTGCGCCACGAGGGAAGCCCAGGAAGTTTAAACTCTTATTATTGTTGTTACCAGGGCTTTGGGGATAAAATTAGGCTATAGCCTTATTACCTTCAGGTCTGGGAAAATTTCTTCTGTTATTTCTTTGATAATTTCTTTCCCTCTGTTTCTCTTTTCTCTCTTTTGAGAATTCCTATTTTTCAGGTATTGAACTTTAAAGAATAAACATTTATGTCTCTTTTATTTCTTCTCCTGTTTACTGTCTCACTGTCTTTTTGTCCTACTTACTAACAGATGTTTTTCTACCTTATATTACCACTTTTCTGCTGAATTTTTATTTTTATTCAAGTACTGTTGCTTTACCATAGTATATTAGTTTCAGGTATACAGCATGGTGATTCAGTATTTTTACATTTTATACTCCATTGAAAGTTATTACAAGATATTGGCTGTGATTCACTGGGCTATACAATATCTCCATGTTGCTTATGTATTTTATACACAGTAGTTTCTATCTCTTAGTCTCATATCCCTATCTTGCCCTTTCTTTCAAGAACTGTTCCTTGAAATTTTTCTTCTATGTCAGAATGTTTGGCTCTTTTTAAAATTTTTATTCAACACTTTTACAAATGTCTTTTATTAGAACGTCATTATGACTGCTCTAATATCTCATGGTTCCTCCCCACCCCCCATCGGGTCCCCCTGCCTCTTTCATATTGAAGAATTTCCTCAAATGTTCAATAATCCTTGACTGACCATTCTAAGTTCCAAGACCCTCGGCAGCAGATTAGGAGGTTTATGTTCCTGAATTACGGACATATGCACTTGGTTTTAGGATCGTCAGAACGCCAGCCAATTTGCTAGGAGAGTACAGATACATAGAATATGAAGTTCTTTTCTCTGAGGTCATGTGCTTTCTCCACAGAAGAAACCTCCAGTCTCCTGCCTGTAATATTTGGGGGCTGGAGGGAGTAGGCATCTAATTGTGTTATATTTTAGATGAAGGGGGGCTGTGAGTCAGCTATCCATATATAAAGTTTCAACAAGTCCTCCTGTTTTGACCCATGTTGCTCACTCTGCACTCTGTTTCTCCGAGATCTAAGCTTCCTAGATTCTAAGAGACAGTGGACTTCCCCCGCTCCTATTCTCCTTTATGAATATCAAAGCTGTGTCTTTCTTTGCCCTACTACATGAATTACCATGTTCCATCTGCTTTTCATCTTCCAGAGCTGTTGAAACCTCTTAATGCCTGAAGCACACTCTCTTGTTCTTCAACTTTTATCTACTATTATCTATTTTTATCTACAATTATCTAGTTCTATGAATTAATATGTGTTTACTCATTTTATTGAATTTCAGAGGGGTCTCTAGAGGAGAAGAGATAAACATGCTCTATCTATCATCTTCAAACAGAAGCCTCTGGTTTTCCTTTCCAGACTTACATGTTAGAATTAATTATCACTAATTTTCTAGATCACTATTGATCAAAAATCACCTAACCCAGATTCGCCGGCATACCCTTAAAAAGTATGGTTTGGAACGACAGCATTAGGTGCCAAGAATATTCATTTTTTAACAAGCATTCCCACATTTATTCTAATAAGGTGGTTCTTGAATACACTGAGAAAAATTGCCCTAGAAAAACTAAAGTTTGACAAAAGATTGTTTAGAAAGACCTGTATCACTGCTTATAATTTGTATTCTGATTTTATCAAGAAATCAAGAGGTCTATTAATATTTATCACTGTTACCATTGTGATAATATTATCAATATTATCGATCAATTCTTCTGAAAATACTAGAACATAGTTTCAAGTATGTCTCTGCCATGTAATTTGCAACATGTAAGTTCATTACACTTTATGTAATTATTTTTATCATACATGTTATCAATACTTTTAAAGTGACTGGGTTTCATTTTCCCTA
>NW_006778796.1:2957670-2963550 GCF_000442215.2 Lipotes vexillifer
TTCCCTACATTTTATGCTTTTAACTTGAACTCAGCTTATTGTGATATTAATAATCTGATTACTAATTCTTAACTGGATTTTTATATTTCTTATTCTCCTACTTGTAAACTTTGAGGGTTTTGTGGGGGTTTTTGGAGGAGGTAGTAGTCACTTTTATTTTCACCCAATTTTATATGCTTTTTCTTTTTAAACTATGTTTATCTCGAGATTTACATAATATGTTTTTATGGTACCTAACATATATCCTATATATACTTTGATTATGTTTTTGGTCTTAAATTTGTCATTTTATTTCTATTGTAAATAGTTTATTTTTCCTATCTTTGGCAATAGGTTTTTATTCTTTAATTTCCCCTTTAATAATTCAGAAAATATAGCTTTTTGTTGTTCATTTGTGCCTTTTTAAATGATTACTTTTTAACTTTCAAAAATTATATTTAATTCTTTATTTCTCAATTTAACTAGGAAATTGACAGTGTCTATTAATTTCTCAATATGAAAGATATAAATATTACCTAATTTTTCCATGAACAATTATATTTTGCTTTCCTTGGTTATATATTTGTATGATGCATATGAATCTAGATTCTTGAGTTTCTGTTGTGGTATATATCTAAATTGATTTTTGGTGTCAATATAGTTCCTGGGAATCCTTAAACTCAACTAGCCTGGTGTATAGCATTATTATCAGGGGAATTATAAAAATGATATATACATCCATTTAAAATTTATTTTAACTTAGTAAAGAGTAATATCCATTCAAACATTCATCAAACTTCTGAGGTACAGCCAAGTTCTTTTCTTTGAGTATGGATCTCCTGATTGGAGTACCTATTTTTAAAGCAAAATTCATCACCATGAAGTATTATCTACTATTTTTAGTTTGGATTTCTTTAGAATTTAGTGTCTTGATGAGCTCTAAAAGTGTATATACAGAATTCAAAATGTTTACCTTTTTTCTTATTCACAAGAAAGTTGGAAATCTTTTATTGCAATTTATTTTATCAAGTCTTCTTAAAGCGCTCAATAGTTTTCAGAGAGCAAATATTTGGCAGTTATTTTATTGGTTGATACAACACTTACATTATATGATTACAGGGAAAGGTACAAATATGGGGAACAAACATACAACTCAAATTGGCAGAAGTAGAAATGCATGGCTGTTAACCTGAAGGCTATTAGCTGCTAGCATCAGGAATTTCACAGAAGGAATGAAGAGCTGATTAGAGGCCAATAGACTGACTTTTGTATCACTAGCATGCACCTAAAATCCAAGGGTATAAATGAATCACAAAATTAGAAAAAGCATAATTCAAGGATAAAGTATAAAAAGGGAAAACTGAAGAAACAGAAAAGGACAAATGAAGATAACTGAGTTGAAGACTTCATTCAGTTTTTCTTCAACCATCGAACGTATGGATGCATTTTGTTATTATTGCTTGTTGTTTTCCTCAACAATGAGTTCCTATGTATGAGAGTAGCAAGACAGCACATCACAGAAATTTTATGAGAAGATGTTTTTGTGAAGATAACAATTTAGTAAAAAAGGCCAACATTTAATGAAATGATAATATTCACATGTCCAAAACACTGCTAACATTTTTGCTAAAGCATCCCTTCCCACAGTCCCTGCAGTTTTGGTGGGGATGGGAGAATAAAAACCCTCACCAAGAGGTATTATTTAACAATTTTGAGAATATTTTGAATGAAATTGCAATAATAGGTAGAACTGTCAGGTTAAATGAAATACATTCTATTATTTTATAATGAACTCTTGGAAAACAAAACACCTTTATATTTGATAAAGATTTGGTAAATACATCACCAAATTCTTCAAAAGAGAACTTGATAGTTTCCCTGACAAATGAAAATGGAACTTTCTTTAGACTTCTAAAGTTCTCATATACCATATATTCTTTTTTTTTTTTTTTTTTGGCCATGCTACGCAGCACACAGGATCTTAGCTCCCTGCCAGAGATTGAACCCATGCCCTCTCCATACATTCTTAAGGGGAAAAAAAAAGGCATTGATAATCCATTTCTTGGAAGCTAAATAAAGTAAGTGATGACTTGTCTTAACCAGTGGAATATTTCTTGATGTTTACTCCTATTAGTAGTAGAAAGTCAGTATTACTACTATCTGTGCTGGTCATAGGGCTGTGGAGATGTACAAGTATCAGATGGTCACTATCCTGAGCTCACTAAGAGTCTAACAAAAACAAAACCCAAAATAAGATGGGATAAACACCAAGGATGCAGTCTAGAAAATGTAGTGTCAAAGAACTTATCATCTCTACATCCTAATTCATTGAAAATGTAGAAATATAATTATGCCTATAAAACATCAAGCCACATTCTGTTAATGATTTGACAACTTAATGAATTTCTTAGTGATCGTGGGGTTTTTTGTTTGTTTGTTTTTTTAGTGTTTTGCACTTTACCTGTGTGACTCCTGAAATCATTTATGCCACCTCTGTGTTAGGCATAGATCAGTTTATGAAAATAACTATGTAAGACATATGTACAGTTCATTGTGCTTGGTAGTTTTATAACAACCTTGTAAATGAAGCATCCACATGGTATCTTGATATCCTTTACAATAATAAACCAAAAACAGTTAGACTTGACATTTTTCCTGGATTAATTTGTACATTCCATGTACAAATTAATCTCACACTTATCTGTTCCATGTCAGAACCCTTTGTTCTACAAGATTTCTTTTCTTGCAGTATTGATCCTTATTGATCTTAACCTAGTACAATAGTGAATAATTAAATATTTTCTCAAAGAAACAAGTTGTTCCCTCTTTTCAGTATGACCTTCACCTGATGTTCAAATAGCTCCAGCATTGCTGAGGGATCTTTTTGGTGCAAACTTAACCTCTGTTGCCCTACTTTGAAAATGCACTTGATTTCTAACAAGAGCTTTTAGAAATGTAACAGTGCTGATTTGTTAGATAATGAAATACAAATTGTTCTAGAAAAAGGTGCAATTATACAGCATGTAATACACAAATAAATTGACTTAATGTTACATTATAATGAAAACTGTGCAAAATCCTCTACACAAGCACAATAAAATAATAAAAAGTAATAGAACAGGTAATAGATGTAAAATAAATGCTAAAAAAGTAGTTCAAATCATTTTCATACCAGTCAAAAGATACTGTGAAGGGCGCATCCAATCACAATAAAACACCAGAACGAAACACTTCTAAATAGTAATATAAATTTTTGTGGACACTTCATGTCCCATGATGTGGAATTGACATATAGTTTGATTTTCTTTTTCCTAATGTAAACCACAGTTTTACAGTCCTAGTGAAAACATTTTATTGCTGGGGATGTATTAGACATGGTTCATTTCCCTTCTCAGTATGGCTTTAATTTTCCACATCCATGGCTTGACACAGACCCAAACACCAGAAGATGGTTGTCTGCTATAAACTGTTTGGTTTTCTTTGATTGTTTTACAATTTAATCTATAGTTCATTCCATTAACCCTTTCTATTTTAATGCTGCCAAGTCTCCCAGCTCCTTAATATAAAGGTAAACTTCCCCCAAACATTTATGTTTATTCTGGTTTCTCTTGCCCAGAGAATCACGGTGCTTTGGCAATGGGGCAGGCTGGAAAAGGAAATGTTTCTTTCCTAGTTAACTTTTTCGAGGCCCTGGGTAATTGCAAAATAATTGACATTTTACACTGAGGGGGGTTTCCCTTTTTCTTCATAATACATTCGTCATTGTTCATTCATTGGGTTCCATTGTATTCATACCGATGTGCTGAGCCAAGGAAGTGCCACTGTCATTCTAACTTTCTCCTCAAATCCCTGATCTTTCGGAGGGTGTGGGGTGGACAACGGGGAGGGGGGAGTCCTCCCCTGGCTACAGTGTTGTCACATCCGATATCCTGTTCCTTCCGGCAGAGAAAGTGTATCTGGAAGGGTCACCGGATCAGCCTGTGCCTGGGGCGTCTCGCCCCAAGTACAAAAGACTGACTCAACTCACGTTAGTCTTCTAGGTGGCCTATCGGCGGTGACGGACTGCCAGCTCGGGCTGTGGACGAACAGTGACGACTGCCTTGAAATGCTAAGTGCTTAATTAAGGACCTTTCATATCAGTTATTGAGGCCTCCATCTCCCGTAGCCCTGGGCATTGTACTTTACCAAGGGCTCCCTGGAGCCAGAGCCAACTTCATTGCAGTGACAAGTGGAGAAAGAGAGAGAGAGAAACAAGTGGTTTCAATCCTCTCACAGCCTTCCCCAAATCTAAATACAATCCGACAGCTGACTAGTCAGAGTTGGGCGACTCCTAAAAATATACTTTTTCATGTTCATGGAAATACAGCAAACTTGTGTCTCCCTCCCAGGGATAGACCATGGACCTCACCTCTGAGAAAAATCTCATTGTCGGCAGCCACTTAGCGAGCGCCTGGTCTTAAAAGATGGAAAGACATTTTTTGTCTGATGACTTTTCCCCCATATTTTCAATAGTTCTGATACTATTTTTTTATATAAATTTATTTATTTTATTTATTTTTATTTGTGGCTGCGTTGGGTCTTCGTTGCGGTGCGTGGGTTTCTTGCTGTGGTGGCTTCTCTTGTTGCAGAGCACAGGCTCTAGGCCCGCAGGCTTCAGTAGTTGTGGCACACAGGCTTAGTTGCTCCGTGTCATGTGGGATCTTCCCGGGCCAGGGATCCAACCCATGTCCCCTGCGTTGGCAGGCAGATTCTTAACCACTGCCCCACCAGGGAAGCCCCCATACTATTTTAAAAGTCCACCTTAAAAAGTGTGTGATGGTGAACTTTTGCTTATGGTTTGTAACTATTTTGCTCTTTTAGGGTGGAGCCGCTTCCTTATGAAAGGACTTCTATATATCTCCATTGCCAAATATGTTTAAAGTTACTAAATAGTGATCCAGAAGTAAACAAAGCTACCGTGGCTGGTGGTATCTGTTATCATTGTTAATAGCAAAAGGATTGATCACTGACAGGTGAAATGCAACACATTTTAAAGCAAAGTCCAGGAGGAATGTAGTTTGCCTACACCTAACTGATGAAGTAAAAACACAAAGTCTTGGGCTTCCCTGGTGGCGCAGTGCTTGAGAGTCCGCCTGCCGATGCAGGAGACGCGGGTTCGTGCCCCGTTTCGGGAAGCTCCCCCATGCCGCGGAGCGGCTGGGCCCGTGAGCCATGGCCCCTGAGCCTGCGCGTCCGGAGCCTGTGCTCCGCAAATGGGAGAGGCCACAACAGTGAGAGGCCCGCATAACGCAAGAAAAAAAAAAACAAAAACAAAAACACAAAGTCTTCATTCATTAAAAAAAAAAAAAAAAGACTAATGTTGACCAACACATGTGATAATATATAAACTATATACTTAAAATTAAAATAGAAGAACCATTAGCAAATGATTTTGACTGTGAGTTGAAATGAGCGGATCCTGGCAAAGAGAGAATCTATAAAACAATGTGTTTGACATTACACTGCAGTATTGATGCATCACAGCTGAAATTCTTGAGCCTCAAGAATGTTTGGGGACCTAAAATATTTGAGGACCACTTCCTCTATTCTCTGTGTAGAGCCACATGAAAAGACATTTCTTGGTGTCAGAATGTTTCCAAATCAAATGCTAACCACTGCTATCTCTTCTTAATATACTTGGGGTTCATTTACTCATTTAATTCCTTACCCTTCCATGAAGAAGTATTCATATGTATACATATTATTGTTACATTTATACACACATAAATGATGCATATTAATATTTAGAAAGTAATGATCGATTTGCATTGCATGTTTTCAGGCAGAGTAAAGTAGGCTTGTAAACAACAGCTTGTGAAATTCAGCCTCTGGAGACAGTTGGAATTTCAATGTTGACACTCT
>NW_006778796.1:2963597-2969625 GCF_000442215.2 Lipotes vexillifer
ACATTCTTTCTATTGGTTCTAAATGATCAGGTTAATAGGAGAATTGGAACGGAGGGTCATAACATTATCTCTTTGTTTCCAGAGTGAATAGGAGAGGGTACTTTGGTGATTTATCGTTTAACTCTTAAGACGGGCTTTAACTCTTAAGATGTCAGCCTCCAGTACTGTGAACACTTATCAGATTTCAGTATTTCCACCTCAGAATACAGAAAAGAAGCTGTCCACTTTGGAAACTACTTTTACCTAAAATTATGCCTCAGCACTTAAATCTCAATCTCTGTTCCTCTACTCATTTCCACGTTGAAGGGATTTGTCATAGTGTTTTAGGTTACAGAAATGACCTATGCAAGTCAGAGAAATACCGTCATCCCATCTAAATATTCACACCCATGCATATCTTTCCATAGTAGAATCCCAGAGCATTAAATGGCTGAAGCAATTGCCTTAAATCTTAGCCCATGGAAATATCTATAGTTTAACATCTACAGAAAAAGGCAAACAGGAGATTCATTCCAAGAAAGAAATATCATGCAAAATATGATATTAAAATATCATGCAAAATATTAAAATTATTTAATTTAATATTAAAATAAATATTAAAATAATTTACAATATTAAAATAAAATACTTGCTTGTAGCAATTCACTTTTATAGTAAAATTATTCTGATTTTCATATTCACTAAATGCTATCTCATTCCACCCCTCCCAAAATAATATTTAGAATATGAAGTTGGAGCAGATGACTTCACAGATTCAACATTTTCTCCCATCTTGGGGTCAGGGGAGACAGATGTCTCTGCTGGAATTTATTGAAGCAATCTTTGTTTGTGAATGGAATTCATTTTTATTTGCACAGGTAATATTCTTCTCACACAATTAGGCACAGCTTCACAACTCAGAGGAGAGGAACAGTTGGGATCTTCATCAAAGTCACCATTGGAGGAGCTTATTTCTGAAGGAGCTCCTTGCGCAGAGCCTAAAGATTTGAAAGTAGAATGAGTTGCAGTTGATAGAACTTGTTCTTTAAATACTCAGCCTACAGATGCTATTGCTTTGCTGGCAATCATGGGAATTCCTGAATCTATCTACCTTCTAATTTAATACTGCCAAGCAGCATAGATGCACCTGAAGGGCTGAGAGCATCAAAGAAAATAAAACATGCGTGAAAATCTCTAGGAAACACACAGTGAACTAGTAAATATTACTTTCTCTTCCTCTTTTACTTCTCGTAGAAAAAATATATATATTAAATAGTCTAAGTTCTCCTAAATTTGATTCCATATGTTAGAGAATTGAGTAGTTATCTCAAGAAATTCAAGCAATATGGGTAGTATGTCTCAACTATATGACACTTAAAGTGGATATTTTAGAATTTGAAAAATCCAGCTCTATTGTCTCTCTTGCTGCTCTATTGTCTCTCTTGCTGCTAGAATTCAATAGATTTCAACTTTCTACACCTCTTTGATTAGGCTTAAGGGCATGGTTATATGTGGCTGAATAGTAAATCATAGCTGGTTTTGTCATGACTTAGCTTTAGAACAAAGGACAAAAATATCGTCCTTTAAACAATAAACGTTCCAATAAAATGACAATCTGGCTTCATTTGAACCTGGTTGTGCAGATATTACCTTAGCTACTCATTTGAAATATTTTATCACATACCTTCCTAAGTGCCAGACAGAGTCGTTTTTCTTGGGGGGGAGGGGGCTGGGGAAGGAGGGTGGTATTAATACTACAGGAGGTAAATATACACAAGGTTTGATTAGAGAACTTAGGTATTTGGGTGGGGACATAGTAGTGAGGAAACAATAGGACTTTCTAAGAAAAGCGTAGATTTTATCATTTTAAACTGGTTTCAAGAATCCAGTCCTCTTTTTTCTTTAGCATTAACATATGATATCTGTATGCTTGCAACCAGTCTTAGAAACATTCAGCATCTCCATTAATCTGTAAAATAAAGCTTACACCACAAGCTGACATTAGAATTTAATTATAACTGAAGACTAATTGCAGCAAATAATATATAAGGAATTTTAATTCTTAAAGTCAAATGGATACAAAAAAGTCAGAAATATTTATATGATTTTGAAACAATGAATTATTAAATCAAGAATAAATACAAAATTAATGAAATAATTTGAAAAATCCAGATTATACTGATTTTTTTCTAAATTCACTTGTACCTCAATTTGCAGAATGACACAGCTTGCTTTTTCATGTGACCAAATACTAAAAATAGCTATACGTTTATTTTATTACATACTATTTTATTTGCATATAAAAGATTTACCCTTAAGTTAAATTATTTACATAGGATTTAACCTGAGCCCCCTAAAATAATCTATATGCATCTGGTTGGAAGAAGACATATAATACTTTGAATCATTATTCATTTGCATTTAATGAACTTTTATAATTCCTTAAAGAGAAACCCCAAAATGTCAAATAATTTTCATTCTATTCATAAAACTTAATTTGGCAGATAATTTTCTGAGATGTTGCCATACACAGAAAAAGTAGGAGCATTTTTAGTTTTTTCTGTTGTTTTGTAAAGGAATGTTGAATCCATTAAATTAAACAAAGTGGAAAACAGATAGAGTAGTAGTTTTGAATCAGGTCAGATTCTGGAAAATTCCAGAATTCTGGGGAATGATTTAATTCAGGAGGAAAGAGAGAGAAAACGTGAGAAAGAGAGATCACTGAAAAGATTATTGATAATTCAAAGGCCCGGCATCCACACTCACTCAGCAGTGTGATACTGACAACTATTAACTACAAAACTGTGGTCGCTGAGCAAGGGTAAATAAGCTATCACCATGGAGCTGCGAGGTGGGCTGGCGTCCACTGGAATGTATTTTCCTGCAGCAGGCACTACCTGATGACAGCTACAATCAAGAGTGGCTGCAGGCAGCTGCTTTGCTCCAGGCCACATTCAATTATGTCGGACTGCATTAGTCCCTGGCGAAGCTGTCACCTTCTAGCCTGTGAAGTGATAGTGTGAAGAGGCTCCTGAAGTCTCTGCAGTCCCTTGTTTCAGGTTTCAGGGGGAGGAAGGGAAACAATGTGGAAAAAAAAAAAGACCATTAGTACTCTGACTGCTTACAGCATTCATTTGTCTGGTGTTGGATAAAAAAAAAATTTTCCCTCCAACAAGTAGCTCTTTTTCAGGAGGCAGTGCCAGGAGAGTGTCCTATTTTCAGGATTTGAGAGTCTCCGTGGTTCACCCTCCTCAGGAGATAGCGTTGCATTGGAATGTATTTTCTAATGTATGATATCCCCAAGGATTCTCTAACAGTCAAGATAGTTTGCAGGGCCTGATCTGCAAGTGTGGGATATTTGACTTCTCTTCTAAGCTTTCCAGAACTTTAGGTTGGATGGACTTTGAGATTTCTTTCCTAAGGGAACACTTGACTTTCAGAGCGAAAGAGAAATAAACTCAGGTGATTCTGGGAAGTTATTTGGGGACAGAATATATTTTTGATGATCAACCTGCCCAGAACAGTTTATAACCTTTACCACTCTACAACCAATGACTGAAGGATGTTGAGATTAGAGATTTTTAAGGTTCAGTATTTTCACTCCTACACACTGTATAAATTCTCAAAAAGAGTGGGGTGGGGGGTTATACCAACTCATGATATTTCATTAGAATGTCTAATCAAGTACCACTACCTAGTGAAACTAGCAGAAAGAGAAGTTATTTACTGCAGGCATTAAATAAAGGTCAGTCACCATGGTATTAAGATGTGATGTCCCTTCTCAAGATATCTAGTTGGAGGAAAAATATAGCATGTAAAACACTGGAAAATCAACTCCAGAACATACAGGACCCCTCCCTATGACTTGCTGTGCAATACTGGAAAAGTCACTTAACCTCTCTCTTTGAGTTTTCACGTTGGAATAAAACAGGTACAAAGATGTCTCCAGATAGAGATTGTGAGAGAATAGATATTACATATCACATACTTTATAGCACTTCCAAATAAATTTAACCAAAGAACAGAGTCCGAATTTTCCAGAATATTTTGCTAATTTAAAATTCTTTTGTCCATCTGAAAGGTTTTTAAATTTTTTCATTTCTTATTGGTGACTTCGGGCATTTTGTGGCATCATCAGTATTGCAAATAATTATTTAGCTATTATTTACTGAATGCCCAGCATCACCATGGTCAAAACTGGACCCACCTCTTGACATTGATATTTACAAATTGGTATTCTTTAAACTCCTATCTGTCGTGCTGCTCTGATTAAATTGGGCAGAAGAGCTGCCTTAGTTTTGTGAAGCGGCAGCAATCTGGTTTCTTAGGAATTCAAATAAATAAATAACCGAAGTACCAAAAGCTCCTGGGCTAGGATGCCATTATCTCCCTGGCTTGCTGTGAGGTCTTGTGCAAACCCCTCACCTCTCTAGTAATTGGATGTCTGGCTTAATGAGTCCCCTTCCTGCTTCTAGCCCTCCAATTTAGGATGGAATTGGTAATATACCATCCTTCAGAAGGGAAAAGACTTCCTCCTAGCCCCACTTCTCAAGGTTTTAAAAAAAAACTTCATTGACTATCTGAAAGTTATTTGGTGACTCAGAAAACCGAACTCCCGACTAAGAGAAGGAAGCTTTTTTGTAGTCCTATTTGTAGTAGTAATATATAGATTTTTTAATATACATTTATTTATCTTTATTTATTTATTTTTGTCTGTGCTGGGTCTTCGTTGCTGCACACGGGCTTTGTCTAGTTGCGGTGAGCGGGGGCTACACTTCGTTGCAGTGCGTGGGTTTCTCGCTGTGATGGCTTCTCTTGTTGCGGAGCATGGGATCTAGGCACGTGGGCTTCAGTAGTTGTGGCACATGGACTCAGTAGTTGTGGTTCCCAGGCTCCAGAGTGCAGGCTCAGTAGTTGTGGCGCACAGGCTTCGTTGCTCCGCAGCATGTGGAATCTTCCTGGTCCAGGGCTCGAACCCGTGTCCCCTGAGTTGGCAGGAGGATTCTTAACCACTGCGCCACCAGGGAAGCCCTAGGTATATTATTATATCTATTATTATACATTATTATATAGGTATGTTATAACTATGCCTATTATCTATATTATATAGATAAATTATTACTATATATAGAAATATATAGATCCTTGGAAGAGTTTCTCAAGTTGCATATTTTCTTTTTTTTTTTTTAATTTATTATTTTATTTTTTGGCTGCATTGGGTCTTTGTTGCTGCACGCGGGCTTTCTCTAGGTGCGGCGAGCGGGGGCTACTCTTCATTGCAGTGCGCAGGCTTCTCATTGCGGTGGCTTCTCTTGCTGCGGAGCATGGGCTCTAGGTGTGTGGGCTTCAGTAGTTGTGGAGCACGGGGTCTAGGCACACAGGCTCAGTAGCTGTGGCTCACGAGCTTAGTTGCTCTGAGGCATGTGGGATCTTCCCAGACCAGGGCTCGAACCAATGTCCCCTGCCCTGGCAGGCAGATTCTTAACCACTGCACCACCAGGGAAGCCCCATCAAGTTACATATTTTGTTTGTGCCTCTCTATGCCTTTCTTATCTTAATGTATGGCTCTGGAGTTTTGCTAGTGGGGTAGTTATATGAAATGCTACACTGATTATTCAAATTGACAAGAAGACATACAGCCCAGCCCACCTGTGAAAAGAGCAACGGCTGATACCTAAGGCATTAAGAATACACATTCATGCTAATCCATCTTTCACAGAATCCCAGGCTATGGCTCACACTTCTAGACATAGATGTGCCTCACAATTAGGACACACTTCCTCCATCTTGTTCCCAAAGTGGCCTTTTGTAGCCTAACTTATCCTGTTTCTGATGAATCGGGCCTAGAATACTGCTTCACAGTGTATCTTTTGAAGGATATTAATACACAGAAAAGTTGAGCATAGAACAGATTGCATAGCTGCACGTAGGAGTAAACACACCCTGGGCTCAAAACCATTATCACTTCTCCTGTAATCACAGTCAGACTGGAAATCCCAGAGGGAATCTCATACTGGAAACAGAATGCTTTTATTTGGGGGGGGGGGGG
>NW_006778796.1:2969657-3002319 GCF_000442215.2 Lipotes vexillifer
ATGGCATAATTCCCAGCTGCGCGAAAAAAGTTTTGTGTGCCCCTGTATCTCAGAAAAATAAAACTGATGCCATCGTTAATAGAAGGAGACTTCCTGTGACTCCAAAGTAACAAGTACCCAGCAATGTGCTATTCCCCTAAAGGAAAAATATCTCATGGTTGTAATAAAACCATATTGATTCTCTGAAGTCTTTTCTCTTGAAGAATGAAACAACAAATGTAAACAACTGGAAAAAAACATTTTCACCTTTTGAAACAAAATCCTGTTATTTAAATACAAAGAATTATTTCTTGTGTCCTGATGGGGATGGTAAATTATGTAGCTTCAGAGACCCTTCACCCTCACTTCAGGAACATTTATCTATATAAACTGAGGTGTCCTTAGCTGAGGTTAAAGGCAGTGCTGCTGTGATTGGAAGAGAGAGAAGAGCCATGTGGAAGATTTAAATGTACGCAGTGGTGCATTAAGGCAGAGAGAGGGAAACAGATAGAGTGGGTGGAGAGAAACAGGAGGACCAGACTATCCAGACTGGAAAAGTCATGATCAGAAAAGTTAAAAAGTTAAAACTGGGGAAATTACAAGAGGTAAAGAGGCAAAAGGAGAGGCAAAATAAGACTTCATGTGATTAACAGAAACCACTGGCTCCCCTATGGCACTCACTGAAAGCATTTTGCTCTCTGGCTTGCTTTGTCCATCTTTTCTTTTGTACACCTAAGAGAATTGTCTATTCTTGACCAGAAATGTATCAAAAGACACTTTGGAAATGAGAATGAAGTGAAGAAGAATAAAATTTATAAAACTGATTGCACCATGATGGTAATTTTTAAAATAGCATGGATATATATATATATATATATGTATACACATATATATACTTGTATATACATACTTACTAGCTATGTGCGCATATATATACATGTATATTCAAATGTACTTACTCAATATCACACTAACAATTATTTTTCATGTTCATAAAGATCTCTGGACAAAGAAAGATTCTGGTTAATGTTTTGGAGAGTTTTCAGAACAACTGTAACATTCAAAAGCATTAAATGAATATTAAATAAATATTAACTAAAAACATTAAAATACTTATATGAGGCAGATTCTTGAACATAAACAATGGACAACAGAACTTTCATGATTAGCAACAATGTGATTTTAAATTTAAAATGCTGCTTTGAAAAGGGATATTTCCATATGCAATGGAATCTCACATGCATAAATATGTGATATTCATTGAGTGGCCAGAAGATAACGACAGTGATTTTTAGGATCATGAAAAATCTCGTTCCCTAGGTTTCTTCAGATGTATGTGGAGGGAGGTATAGATTGAGTATTGATATGTATCTTTAGTAAAGCATTAAGCTCAGCAGAACATGTGGAGATCAAACCGCCCTTGTTTGTCCAGATGAGCAGCAGTCAAATATTTTTCATCATTGGATTTTGTGAAAAGAGGCCCTTGATTAATCACGTGAAGGTTCCTACAGCCTTAGCAAGTGGCTGAAGAAATAAGCCAGGCTGATCAGAGCAATGTGCACTTCCCAGGGAATTTCAAAGACGTGCTTAATAGAAGCTCTTGAGTTAAAAAGAAAATGGGTAAAAGTAAATATATATATTTGAATTTTTTAAAGTAAGCCAAGGGCTTCCCTGGTGGTGCAGTGGTTGCGAGTCCGCCTGTCGATGCAGCGGACATGGGTTTGTGCCCCGGTCTGGGAGAATCCTACGTGCCGCGGAGCGGTTGAGCCCGTGAGCCATGGCCGCTGAGCCTGCGCGTCTGGAGCCTGTGCTCCGCAACGGGAGGGGCCGCGAAGGTGAGAGGCCCACGTACCGAAAAAGTAAGCCGAGTATCAACTTTTCTTATGATGTTTGCTTCGCCTTTTTTCTTTTTTTCTTTTAAGACGATTCACTAGGATATACATTGAAGGTGATTCATGTAATTTTCAACTTGGCTACAACAATGCTACAACATGCTGTCACGTCAAGTGATTCTACCTAGTGTGTATGGCAGGAAAATAAACTCCTTTTTAAAAATATTATTCAGTGGCCAACCCACAATTTTCTTTTCTCAATGTAATTTGTTCTCTATAGTTAGATTCCAAATAAGAACTACAATCTACTTTAGAAAAGTAACCCTGGGACTTCCCTGGTGGTCCAGTAGTAAAGAATATGCCTTCCAACGCAGGGTACGCAAGTTCAATCCCTGGTCCGAGAACTAAGATCCTACATGCCACGGGGCGACTAAGCCCGTGCACCGCAACTGCTGAGCCCGCGTGCTCTGGAGCCCGCCCTCCACAACTAGAGAGAAGCCTGCACAACGCAACTAGAGAAGCCAGCGTGCCACAGGGAGGAGCCCGTGTGCTGCAACTAAGACCCAATGCAGCCAAATTAATTAATTAATTAATTTTAAAAAAGAAAAGAAAGGTAACCCACATACAGGTCCAGAATCCCTTATCCCAAACATGGGGTCAGATGTATTCTGTAATTCAGAATTTTGCAAAATTCAAAAGGTAACATATATATTATGTAGAACCCTCAATGGGGCCTAGGGCTGAATCATTATTGAACACATTAACATTTTGTATTGAAATATATGAATATTCATAATAACTAGGTTGAATAAAGGCTATAAATAGCCTTCTCAGTTCAGGTCAATTTTTGATGCCAAATTAATTTTTTTAAAACTTAGATTTCCCAGAAGTTTCTGGATTTCAGGACTGAAGTGAAGAAAATATGAACATGTATTTAGAAATCCCTTACTATTTTTCTTTTAAAAGTTATTTCTAATTAAAGTCAATAAAATAATTCTAAAATTCTAGGACTTGTCTTCAGTAAAATTCTATTTAATGTTTTTAAAACTATTATTTATGGGATTTATTGTTTCAAGACTCACTATACCTTACTCTAATTATGTATTACATTCCAAATAAATATTCTATATTTCTATAAATTTATTTTAAGATTCTAC
Source organism: Lipotes vexillifer (assembly GCF_000442215.2). Taxonomy (NCBI): domain Eukaryota; kingdom Metazoa; phylum Chordata; class Mammalia; order Artiodactyla; family Lipotidae; genus Lipotes; species Lipotes vexillifer. The sequence goes on from NW_006778796.1 coordinate 2,972,626, forward strand.
AAACAATCTGAAATGTCATATAAATTGTTAAATATTTTTTGATAGAATAAAATGTGGAGGCCAAAGGATATGTGCATGAACACTAGAAATGTACATTAAATATTGTTTGAGAAACGCTATTTTTATTAATTTATTTGGTTTCATCCAAAGTTTTTTCTTAAGATAACCATTTTCTCTTCCTGAACTAGAACTTCCCTGAAATCTAAGTCTTGCCTCTTAGGCTAACTTTAGATTTGTTGCTGTAAGGATTCTATTTTGCTTAGAGAAGAAATAGTGAAAATGGGCTTTTATTGGTTAAATTTGTCATATGATTAGGATCCCCATCCAGGATACCTTACGCACCCTGATAATTAGTCAGATGCCCAAAATTTCAGGCCAGATTTTTTAGCATAATCCTATGAATTGAAGAGCGAGGGAAAAGAGGAAGCAAAGGAAGAAGAAAAGAGAAGAAAGAGAAGGAGGAAGGAAAGATGAGATAAAGGAAAGACGAAAAAAGAAAGAAAGGAAAAATAAGAAAGCAGAAAAGAACAGCCCAATTTCCCTCTGAGACTTTGGTGCTTTTGGCCCCTTAACCCTAACTCCTCAGGGGTCAAGAAGAGGACGTACTGGTTTGTGAAACAAAGGAAAATCAGAAATGGACTCAAAAGAATTAAGGTTGGAAATGATTCCCAGACAGGTGAAATGAAATGGAACCTGGGGCGGACATTTACAAAACCAAACCGCACTAATCAAAGCAGGCCAGACACCAAGAACTCAGAGCGAGGTGCCCCACCAGGGGAAACGTAGACTCAGAGACAGGTCAAATGAGGTGTTCTTAGACCCAGCTTGAGAATCCAAAGCCAGGCTCTCTGCCTACTGAACACTAACACAAAAACAAGATCCTGGGATGGCCTTTTCTTACAGAGAGAGAACAGTCACCCAGGCTCACAGGGACCAAGCCTGGGCAGCAGGTCTTTATCAAGTTAAAAAGTCACATGCAGAACCAGAGAGCTGGCAAGAACCCACATCAAGCTAACAGTCACAGTTTTCACTTGTGCCTTGCTGTGATTTGTATACAGACTTTGTTTATACATAAACAGTACATCAGGATAACAGTAAGTGGACAAGCTGACTTAAGCAAGATAACAGCAGCCCCACATAAGTATCAATACATACTCAGCATATAAATATAGCCAAATAGAGCACCGTCTTACAGGTTTCAGAAAAATACTGCCTGTAGGTTTCTATCCCGCTGCTCCCCCATGTTCACATCCCTATCCTGGGCCCCAGAATGACTGTAGATAGGACAAGAAGGGGAGAGGAAGAGAAAAACAAAGAAGAAAGGAGAGAATTTCCTGGTGGTCCAGTGGTTAGGACTCTGCACTCTCACTCTGCCGAGGGCTTGGTTTCAATCCCTGGTCGGGGAACTAAGATCCCATATGCCAGTGTGGCGCAGCCAAAAACATTAAAAAAAAATTTTTTTTAATTAAAAAATAAAAAGAGGAAAGGAAAGAAGCTCCTTCAGAGACATCAGTTATTGCATGCAAACCCGGTCCTGAGTAATGCTCAAACAAACCCTGCCAATTGCCAGATTTGCTCTCATTCCTTAATTCCCAATGTCTTTTAAAAGCAAAATAATAATAGTAATAACTATAGGACAGTTGATCCTTGGTCAGAGTTAATCTCAGTGCGTGAGTATGATGGGCTGTGCACTAAGGACATTTTTTCATCAGATATTTTCATTTTTTGCCTTTGGCAAAAATTCCACCAGTCGTGATAAATAATTCCATACCCCTAAGTGGATATTATTATTATTTTCAAGTGCAAGCCACAGCTGGCTCCTAGCCTGTCAGCTCTGCCGGAGTCACAGATGCTGTGTGTGTACCTGTTGACAATTCTGTGGGTGGAAAGAGCTCAGCATCCCCACTTCCGCACTTGTGCTCTTTCATCCTAATGGTGTCCCTCGAAATAGCCAGGGAAGGGAACAGGGACAGACTGAGGCGAAGGTGCAAACAGACAGTGTGGATTTTGCCTGCAGGGTTAGAATATACACCTACTTCTCAGATGTCATGTTCGCAGGCAACTCATTTGTTCTACTAGGAAATTTAATGACAGTACAAACCCACCCCTATTTTAAAGGGCTAGTGTAATGTTTTTCACGTAGTGGGCACTAAAAATTGCTGAATAAATAAAAAAGTGAATGAGGGTCAAGGTTTGGCTTGTTCTGCTTTTTTTTAAATCTATAAACCTCCACTTCTCTGTTTTCCTGTCTTTCTAATACATTTTGACACTCACATTTCCCCCTCCCCTGGTGTCTACTGCCTTTGCAGTGCCCCCCGGCTGGCCCCAACGCAATACTCAACCTGTCCTGAAGTATTATTTTCAACCTTTTACCTCTTCCCCTCTATCAAAAGGTGTTCTCCCAGCCAATCAAAGCTCCTGTGACAGTCTATCAAAATGTGTTCTTCCAGCCAATCAAAGCTCCTGTGACAGTCAGTCCTAGTGACTTAATTGGATAACCAAACATTTTTAAATGTTTTACCTAGCAATTGGGTTACCTCTTGTCTGTATCCGTATCTTAACTAAGGAATTGTGAAACAATGGAAATTCCCAGTATAAATTGGCTGGAAACTAGTCGTCGAACAGGACAGTTATTTGGAAATGCTACTGAAATTGCATCATGTACTGTTTGCCATCCCAAGTTGTATAGGGCTGGCCATCTTTATTAGGCTCAAAAAATTGGACATACATATTGTTATTGAAATGATATGATATAATCTCCACTAGTTAACAAAAAGTAAAACAATCCTATAAGATCAAAAGGAGGGAAAAGGGGAGTAAAATATACCTAAGGAAAACTATTTGAGTAAATGTATAATATGGAAAAATACTTCTATAATTCATAAGGAATCACAGAACCCCAAATTAATAGGATTCCTTTGAACATACTTTGTTACTGTTAATCGGTCATTTCACCAGAACACTGAAGAACAGCTAAAAAAAATGCAATTTTCAGCCTAATTTGAAAACTAAGCAAGTCTAGTCAAAGACTCAGAAGTGAATTATTGGTTTAATATTGACAACAACATAGTCAACTGTTTTGTGGGGAGCTTGGTAGCTAAGAAAAAACACTGGACTTTGACCTAAGAAAACCAGATTTCCTTCCCACCACCACTAACACTAACTAGTTGTCAACCCTTCAAACAGCGTAGAATCTTCAAACAAAAATAAAAACAAAAACCATGTTTAGCAAATAAATAGATAAAAGAGTGAATGGCCCTGGGGTAGTCATTCCAGTCCCTGTGAATCTATAAAATAAAGGAGTTGAAACATGAATTCTCTACAGTTTCTTTCTAATAGTGAAATTCTATAATTCACCAAACTCATCCCAAGAGAATCAGTAGGTATATTCTGAAACAGAGATGGAGAAAAGCAGCTGGCCACAGGGAATTGGACATCAAAGAATTATCTCTGCCCCCTCCTCCTTCCCTCCCTTCTTTAGGCTGGAGGAAAGGAATAAAGGAGTATGAAGATCAGGACAGCTCTCCATGTTGGTGGCAGAGCCCCAGGTACCAAACGCCGTCACCACTCTATGTGTCCATTACAAACCTGGGGTCACAGAACAGCAAAGCAGAGGAGAAAACAATTTGTAACTCAGAACCAGTGAGCCAATACCCTACACAACCATTTACAAGGCAGTTAGAGCCCACGCATATCAACTTAACGGTTTGCATAATAAGGGCATCACCTTTACATTCATAAAAAACAGAATGAAAAAGTTGCAAGAAGATTCGAGCAAAGTTTTCTTGCAGTAGGGGTGAACCTGAGAAAGTCCCACCACACACCAAGGCATTAAAGGCAACCTTGTTTGGAAACAGATGTCATGAATTCTAAAGCATCATGCAACTGCACAGTAGGTCTGGGGCATTTCCCCACCTTCTATCTATTCACAAAATTTTTTTTTTTTAATTTTCTGAATCAAACAAGGAAATAATCAACTCCATAATTTTAGTTGCTTTTTTTTTTGAATTTTTGAATTTTATTTTATTTACTTTTTTATACAGCAGGTTATTAGTCATCAATTTTATACACATCAGTGTATACATGTCAATCCCAATCGCCCAATTCACCATTTTAAAATAATTCTGAGACTCGTGTTTTGATCGTGGCTCAGCTCACGGCTAGCTGTGTGACCTTGGGCGGTCACATAATTCCTCCTGTCCCCAGGTTCCATTTGTTGGAGGCATTTGTGCTAAACAATTTCTAAGAACATTAATCCAGATCGAAGGTTCTAATGACTCTGGTATACAGCACATGATGGTTATTCTCTCCAGAGCTATTTTTAAGTGACATGAAATTTACATAGCCAGGGATCTTAGACATTAATTTTCTAAAACATTCTTCTGACACTTGTAAGAAATACTGGCAATCTCCCAAACTGAGGCAGAAGAAATACCAACTCAAAACATTTTAATGTGTCGGAGTAGAAAGCTGATCTTTAAGCAAGGAGTAGCCTGTTTCCTTCAGAAAATCTGTGTTAGGTAAAGCCAAAAAAAGGTTGGGTAGAAATCCTAAAGGTGGTAGCAGATCATGAAAACCTAGCCAAACTATATATTCCAAGGGATAAGGAGTGAATAGGTTGAATGAATGATAATACCAAATAAAAATGTGCTAATTTTTATTGAGCATATATATTCTGCCAGACATTGTGATAAGGATTTAGGATAGATTATTTAATCCAATACAGCATGGCATTTTACTAGCTTTTTGAGAATTAAACTGAAAAACAATATATTTTTTTGTCATGCCATAAATTTAGGAAGTGTAGAAGTTTAGGAAGAGAGATTGATTTGGGCTCTTTCTGGGTGGAGATTTCCCTGCTGATGCCAAAGCTCACGCGGGCCAACAGACAAGGATGTGCTCCCTCGTTCTCAAAATATGACATCTTCTCATAGCAAACTGTACCTCTGTCATGCTAGCATTGTTAGTTGTTAGGAAAGTTATGTAAATAAATATGACCTAGTAAGAGAGATAATAGTGATAACATACAGCATCAAATCAATAGCTATAATTAAAGCTAATAGTGCTTGGCAAATATGGGTTTTCTTCTCATTTTCTTAATAAAAGTTTATTCTAAACAAATGACACATTTTCGACTACCTTTTAAAAAGTTTTCTGTGATGAACTAAAGTTAAGACCACGCCTGTGACGTGGGTAAATTCAATTTGACAACTAAAGAATAATTCTCATCTTTCAGTTGCTTATGTAATGATAGGAATCACTAAAGAAAAGTCACTGAAACATCTCTTCTTTAGGACTTCAGCCTTCAGAAGTCAGAATACATATATATGAAATCCTATCTGTATTTAACCAAGAATTCTTGCTCTTTTGGCTGAATCTTGACTGCAGCATATTAATATTAAAATAAGAAGCTGATATTAACAGAAATATTTTAAAGACCTAAAGATTCCTTCCATGTGGCATCTTCACTGCTTCCCTGGAACCTCCTCAAAATATTCCTGTCCAGGTATGAGAAAGCAAGAGGGTGAGATTTTGTCACCTCTAAGAGAAAAGAATGATAAAGTTAAAATCTTGTTCTATCTTGCTTCTTGTTTTACTAGTGCCCCCTCTAGTGGAATTTTCTCAGTAATGCAGGCCAAAAAAAAAAAAAAGGCGGTGGGGGGATTTAGGACACCAAGCACATATTTCGTTTGCTTTTTTACATTTCCGTTTTAGAAACGTTCTAAAAAAAATGATGTGAAATAAACAAACATAATAGTGCATAATAGACGTACAATAGTTTCACCAGCAATTGTAATTAAACAAGGGAGTGATAAAAATCCGTGCTATATTCAGAACAGAAAACGTTTTCAGATGCAATGTGGCAGACAGACATGAAAACATATTTTGCCGGAATTCACTGTCATTCAGTTGTGGCTTGACTTTTTTTCCTACATCAGCCTCTTTGGCCATTAGCCTGAAACTTTGCTACCAGTCTCTTTCTTCTCATTTACTTTACAACTTGAATTTCCCCTCTCTATTTTTTACTATCATTTCTCTTTTATAATACCTTTGGGAGAATCATACCCTTCATCTCCAACTTTTGCAATTTTTTTCTGTCTGCAAACTGCATTGATGCATCAGAACCAAGACCTAGAAGCGAATTCTGTTTACAATTCCTGAGCAGTCTTTTTCTAATCATTTTCTGGCATCATTTTTTTTCTCCTATTAATTTTATTTGTACTAGCAGGAAAAAGAAAAAGTAGAAAAACTACCCCCGCCCCAGATGACCATTCTCAACACGGCCCCATAGGATTCTTCCTGGAGAAGACCTGAGCATGGTAGATGCATCTTGTTCTACAGGGATCTCTGTCAACTTCTCTTTTTATGCATTTAATGTGCTTCCCCGGTGATAGCCTAAGGGTGCTTTCACTAAACAATTAATGTAAGGCATCTCCTGGGAACCTAATGGGTATTTAGCAGTAAGTTCACTTCCAGTGAATGTATAATGTGATATTTTGACAATGCATATAGAGGAGGCGCAGAAAGGTGAACTTTTCTCCAACAAGGTAATAAACTACCTACCCAAACTTCTCACCCTTCTGCTATTGTTTGGGGACAGAGGAGAACCAAGCTGTAATTTAGTATATTGTTGTGTGTGCCTGCCTTTTCTGTTTGGGCATAGTACCACACCACTGTTCACTGGTACTAATGTAACGTACAAGTCTCAATCTATTAGTGAGAGTAAAATTTGCTGTGACATTTTGATTCTGAAGCCGCGAGCAATGAAAGGGGTAGCACGGCACAGGTTATTTGTATTATGTTAATAAAAAATGATACTACCATATGATACCAATGCTGAGCAGAGAACACTGATTAGTATTTTCCCAAAGTTACTGTCTAATTTTAAAGTGGTTGAATATCAAGGTTTTAGATTTAATCACATCATCAACTTAATAAATACTTTCAAATGTTGCCTGAATTGTCTTTTGTTAACAAGAAAAAAACTAAAACAATAAGATGGATACTTAGCTTTTCGCCCTCTTTAAGAGTTTCTAAAAATAAAGATCACTTGTATATGAAGAAGATTTTATCAGAATAGTCCATTTTCCCATCTCAGAATATGTTCTTAATCTGGATTAAAATTATAAGCAGAAATAAACTAAAATAATAACATATTTCTCAACAAACAGTAGATTTTGATACAGTACACAGCAAAGTAATTCATGTATTATTTCAACTTTAAAGCATACTTAAAAAGGCATTTCCTTGTCTTTTTTCACCTGCTTGCCTGAAGTGCTCATTTAATGTACACAGGTATGAGCGTATATGTGTGCGTATATATAGAGACATATCTAGAGACATCTATTCATATAGTGGTTCAAATGTTTCTTTTATTTATTTATTTTTCTTTTTTTTTAACATCTTTATTGGGGTATAATTGCTTTACAATGGTGTGTTAGTTTCTGCTTTATAACAGAGTGAATCAGTTATACATATACATATGTTCCCATATCTCTTCCCTCTTTGTCTCCCTCCCTCTCAAATGTTTCTTTTAAATAAGCCTGGTAATTTACAAAGTTAATAGAAAGCAGTCCCCATTCCAAACTTATTTAAACCTACGTAACATACTTTTTCAATTGTGCTTGCTATCCCCATGAAGTTTACACTCACACTTTTATTTCAAATTAATGTCTTCTTTATAGTGTCAGAAAATACTGGAAGAAAAACCTGTAACACAACATAAAGCACACAGAGAACAAACAACCCCCAAGGAAGGAGAAATTTTTGTCATATTATCGTCGCTGTTACTGCTCCTGTATTTTCACCGTCCATAGTGATCTATGAATATTTCTGTGGCATCTTGAAGAAAACAAAGCCCAACTCTGCAAATATCTTCCCCAAATCAGAATTGAAATGATTTCAGTGACTATCCTCAGAAACTGTTATTTCCCAGTGAGAACAAACGTGGGCAGTAACAATTACAAATTAATTACCATAAAAACATTCTATCATTTTTGCCCTCCTCTTCCATATCCTTGGGGCTCTCAGCTGATATTTTCTCATGTACAGTGGACTCTGTGTTCCTGTCTGTTAAGCTTATTAAGCGGGTGTGTGCCTGTTTGAATTATTATTGAACTTGTGTAGCCAACTCATATGTTGTGAAAAGCATTGCATAAACAGCTGCATCGTGTATTAAGCATAGCAATTGCATTATGAGGTCAATAAAAGATCGTAGGCAAGATATCTGGAAAGTACTTACTTCTCTTTAATGAATATATAGCCTACTAATTTCTGAGTGCTGTGGGCATAACAGTGCTATATGTTTTATAGTTTATAAATAAATCGTTATTACCTTACACAAAGAATAGAAATACATCCTTGGAAGAAAAGTTAATTTGTTGTAAAGAGGAACATTTTGTTTAAACTACTAACATATAATGGATTATCAAGTAATTCCAATATGCTGTAATTGAGAATTACCTCTCTCAATGTGGAATATTCAGTTGCATTTAGTACATCTGGGAGAAAACTGTATTTCCATCTCAGCTCTCCTCTACGTTAAAAGCATGATTTATAGGGCTTCCCTGGTGGCGCAGTGGTTGAGAGTCCGCCTGCCGATGCAGGGGACACGGGTTCGTGACAACCGGAGCTGAAACATCAGAGGTAATCTTCTCAGTTACCCTTAGCCAGTCCCTTTGAAGTGTTTTCATATCCAAAGACCCAAAAGGATCCAACTGCCCTAACCGTCAGTAGGTAAGTCTAAAACCTTGTTTAAAATATCTTTATATCTTCAATGTTTATGTATCTTTTAAAATTGTATTCATTTAAAAAAAAAAAAAAAAAAAAAAAAAAAGCATGATTTATAGCATATATTTTATGTAGGGAATAATGGCAATACAAAGTCAACCTTATGCTATGAATAATTTAGAATTATTTCTTTAGTTTAAATATATTTGCATGCAAATTACATGATATAATTATTCTCACATAGAAGTCTGGCTTGCCTTGGTTTTTTTATTTGGTTTTGTTTGTTTGTTTGTTTGTTTTTCCCAGTAGCCCATTTTTCAAGGTGTAACCTCCACTTTTATTATGAATTGCCAATTTAAGTGTGTATACTTTGCATGTGCGCACTCTCTCTCTCTCTTATCTAAGCAATATTGAGATTAGAATGTCATGTTATAATATCATCTATTAGATAATATTACAAGAGATGGTTTCATCAAGGCATTAATTTCCCATTTTATTAAATAAAACCATAATAAACACCTCCTGATAATTTTAAATTTTAGAAGTCTGAAGCACATTTCGCAAGTCTACAGAGCAACCACTGCCTTCCTAATTCTTGAAATGTTGGGCAGACGTCACAGAAGAAGAAAACTTTTTTTCGGTAACAGAAACTGTGACAAAGCAGCAACAATTGCTAATGCTCTATTGTTAGTACCACTTGCTTATTTCTAAGAAGCTCTGGTCTTTTTACAGACTCCAAACACCAATTGAGAAATCACTAATGTTTAGCAGTTAGAATGAAGTCCTTCAGAGAATTTTGAAACTGCAAAGATTCAGTTCTTTATATTTAACTCTCCATTTATTTCTTAACTTTTTCATATTATCTACATACAATTGAAAAAAATACCCCATCCATGTTTGAAGATGACCTGAAGTAATGAAGTATGTATTTCACCTGATTCACAGAACTAGGCATTTCTTAGACCACAAAATAGATAATTAAAAAAAAATCATTCAACGGTATTAACAAGAGCATCAATATCTGCTGTAAAGCGGACCAGCAATCCTAAAACACCAACACAAGTTACCCTGAGCTGAAAGTTGCTACCCCTGCTTCAGGGCAGGGAGAAAGGAAGGCGGAAGGAAATGAGGAGTCTGCTCCAACCTTCACCCTCCACCCACTGAAATTCCACGTGATCACAGAAACAAGATAATCAGCTTCTCTTGTCACTTCTCTCTCCAAACATGTAACCTCAGGAAACCTAGACAACTCTTAGCTTTAGTTTCTCTGCGTGTACAAGTTCGCCTTAAAAGAGTCACAGCTCCTTTCAATCTAAACTTTCTGTTATTTCAACTTCTGAAGGAGAGCAACAATGGCAGAGGAATGGAAAGGCAGAAAATATACAAAAGCCAACGTTTCTTAAGTGCCTCGCATGTTCCTGATTCAGGTTTAAGGGCTTTACTTTATTAGCTCATTTATTCCTCACAAAAACCCTAGGAGGCAGGCACCTTTATCACCTCCATTCTATCATTGAGGAGATTGAGGCACAATGAGGTAAAAAAGCACAGAACCAGAAAGTGGCAGGGAAGTCCCTGGCGGTCCAGTGGTTAGGACTAGGGGCTTTTACTGCCGAGGCTCAGGTTCAATCCCTGGTCAAGGAACTAAGGTCCCACAAACCTTCTGGCATGGCTGAAAAAAAAACAAAAAAAAACAGTGACAGAACCAGGATAGGAAACCTCCTCTGTCTGGATGGGATGCTTGTCTCTTAATCTCTACAGAAAAGGTACTGGGAGCATGGAAAAGTAAGGGATGCCAGGAGTGAAACCTGGCCTGGTAAGGAGTTGGTCTTACAATTGGCAAGAATAGGCTTTGAAGACTTACTGAAGGGCCATAAAGACAGTGGTCCACTTGCCTTCATCTTGGGCTTTCCCATCTGATACCATTTGTAGATATCAGCCTTGCTTTAAAATATTAAGCAGTATCTACACAAAATTGACATGATTTATTTTTATAGCCACACAATGGACTGCTCATGCTGGCACTTAAAAATAAAACTAACTTAACTAGGATTGTGTAAGTACCTTTCCACTAAGCATCAAAAATGAAAGTTATCTGAGAGGTTATAGTGAAAGAGGAATAATCTAGGAGTTTGAAGTCATAAAATTCTGCTCCGGGGTCCATTTCTAACTAGCTCTGAAAGCTCAGCTAAGTCTCAACAATGGTAGGTCTAAGTTTTCCCATCTATAAAATGAAGGGTTGATTCCAGTTTCTCAACCACCTCTAATATTTCATAATTATTTTCTTAGCTCCATGATCATTATACAGAATAAGACTATGAAAGCCAGACCCATGTGTATTTAAACCATTCAATCCCCCATTTGGCCAAGATGGGCTGTCTGAGATGCACATTGGTAGATTTAGTTTAATATTCATGTCTAAAATATCTTTTGAGCACCTACTTTGTACAGAAACAAATAAGCTACGGCTCCTGTTCTGGATGAGATCATATTCTAGTATGATTTACTATTTTAATCACATACAATCATATTGTTACTGTTTTAAAGATAAGCACCATACTTTGATGACTCCCTCTCTGACAACAATGTTAATCAAATTTTAGTTTGCACACAAGAAGTACAGGGAGACTTTGCTTCAAATGCATATTCTCACTCAGGAGGTCTTAGGGCCCAAATACTCTAGGTGATTCTGAAACGAATAGTCTAAATTTGATAAACACTAATCCAGAGCCCTGTCTTAAGTGTGCTGCATGGGACCTGTGCACAACCAGGGACCATCCTCTCAATACTATTCCAAGTTTAAGAAAATCCATTTTACAACTACAGCAACCCCTACTGGACAGGTCTGAAAATAACAACCTGTTAAAGCTGTTTCCAAATCACTTGGAAGGGACAGTAAAACCACACCCTCTTCAGTCAATGTAGCCAAGCTAGAAGATTTTGAAAGATTAAGCATAGAAAGGTGCCAGTCCAAAAGAAAAACAATATAAGTAACAGGGGCAAAATCTATGAGAAACAGCAAAAGCAATTTAAGAGTGACATTTACAGTGATACGAGCCTACCTCATTAAACAAGAAAAATCTCAAATTAACAATCTAGCCTTACAACTAAAGAAACTAGGAAAGGAAGAATAAACAAACCCCACAGTTAGTACAAGGAAAGGAATAATAAAGATCAAAGCAGAAATAAACGAAATACACACTAAAAAAAAACAATAGAAAAAAATACACACTAAGAAAAAAAATAGTTTCAATGAAACTAAGATCTGGTTCTTTGAAGAGAAAAACAAAATTGCTAAACCTTTAGCTAGACTCATTAAGAAAAAAAAAGCATAGCTCAAATAAAATCGGAAATAAAAGTTACAACTGACACCACAGAAAGAATTATAAGAGATTACTACAAACAATTATACTCCAACAAACTGGAAAATCTAGAAGAAATGGGTAAATCCTTAGAAACATAAAATCTCCCAAGACTGAACCAGGAAGAAATAAAAATATGAATTTCAGACTGATTCCTAATAAGGAAATTGAATCAGTAATTTAAAAAAAATTCCAAGAAACTAAAGTCCAAGAGCAGACAGATTCATAGATGAAATCTACCAAACATGTAGCACCTATCCTTCTCAAGCTATTGCAGAAAATTTCAGAGGAAAGAACACTTCCAAACACATTCTATGAGGTCAGCATCACCTTGATACCAAAACCAGACAAGATACCGTGAAAAAACAAAATTACAACCCAATATCAATGATGAAGTTAGATGCAAAAATCCTCAACAAAATATTAGTGAACTTAGTTCAACAATACATTAAAAGAATCATACACCATGACCAAGTGGGATTTGTCCCAGGGATGCAAGAATGACTCAAAATCCAGAAATCAATGTGATATACCATGTTAACAAATTGAAAAATAAAAATTATATGATCATCTTATTAGATGCAGAAAAAGCTTTTGACAACATTTAACATCCATTTGTGATAAAAACTCTCAACAAAGAAGGTATAGAGGGAGCAAACCTCAACATAATAAAGACCACATATGACAAACCTACAGCCAACATCATACACAGTGGTAGAAAGCTGAAAATTTTTGATGGGAAATTTTGATGGGAGAGACCACAGCAGTGAGAGGCCCGTGTACCGCAAAAAAAAAAAACCCAAAAAACGAAAGGCTGCTGGTGAATGCATTCACAAACCCTGTATTATGTATCAAATGCATGCAATGTCAAAGAATATCTAGAGGTTAAGCTGCTCAGCACTGCCTCCAGCCCAGAGAGATGACACATCTAAAACCCAGACATTCCCAAACTCAGGAGTGGACTTTCCTTAGTGATAGAGGCTGATGGCCTGGGCCTGGTCCCAGCTTCTAGCCCAACCCCTAACAAATGGAGGTCCAACAAATGGAAAAGGTAAACTAACTTTTTAGTTTTAATATTTTTTTCAAGGGCAGAAATTGTGGGGTTTTGATTGATTCCAATAATAACTTTCTTTTGCCTTATTTGGAATATAAAGGGCTAATTCTCCCCCTAATCTATCCATGAATGTATAATATTTTCAAAAGACAGCAATCAGGATTCCTGATGGTTAAGCAAAGTATTTGGAAATGTTATCCATGTCCCCTCCATGTGAATACGTAGCCTTGCTTTTAGGAAAGAGCAGAGGGTATATGACATTCTCTGCTTAAGAACAAGGACCATAATTTACTAGCCACATCTACTCCCAAGAGAAGAATATTATACAAAGGTACCAGGCTCTCAGACTTCAACTGAGCAGTTTCCCAAGGATTTTATGACATAATGTAGAGCAATATGTATGAGTGAACACCAGAGCAGAATCCTGTTGATATACCATGAACACAAGTTACTTGGGTAAGTCTCTGTATTATGATGGATCCTAAGTTTAATGGAGGTGGGAATACACTCAACCCCCATGACCCTGTGCCTGAAGAAAAGGAAAGTTGCAAGTCTCATTTGCTTTTTTTTGTTTTTTTGGCTGCACCGCACAAAGATCTTAGCTCCCCAGCCAGGGATCCAACCCATGATCCTGGCAGTGAAAGTGCAGAGTCCCAACCACTGCACCGCCAGGGAATTCCCTCATTTCTTCTTTATCACTCAATCACTCATAACCTAGAGGTCGTAAATGCTTTCATCAGTTGGAATTTCAATTTCTATATGAACTTAATATTTCCTGTACTTTAAATTTATAGAATCAAGATTTTTACATATGGGAAGAGCTAATGGTAATGGTAACCCACATTTATTCCAAGTTCTTCCATGCACAGAAAGAAAACTGAAGCCAGAAGAGTGTATCAATCAATAGCACGGTTTTACTATCTAAGTCTGTTTTGTGGAGGAATAAAATTGATATATGTGAAGATCTTTGGATATCTAATACAAAAATTTTAAATTTTCAACCACATACTTGTACACCACAAACCACACTTGAGGTAGCAGTTAAGATTCAGTTCAGTCTAGAATGTTTTCTTATTGTATATTTTACTTTAATATCACTCCACCCCTTAGTAAAGATCTCTTCTGTCTTTGAACTCTTACTGCACCCAAAATCTACACCCCAGCTGAGCATATAATATATAAGGGTAAGGGGCTCAGGACCTGTGAGCAGACAATTTGTTTCTGAATCCTTGTTCTACCACTTACTGACTAAATGATTTGGGGGATAATAATAACAAAATATTTGGTGGTGACTTCTAATTATGTATGTTCTAAGACTAGAAAATCACAGAATGTTGTAACAGGGGACTTCCCTGGTGGAGCAGTGGTTAAGAATCCACCTGCCAATGCAGGGGACATGGGTCAGGTCCCTGGCCCAGGAAGATCCCACATACCATGGAACAACTAAGACCGTACGCCTCAACTACTGAGCCTGTGCTCTACAGCCCACGAGCCACAACTACTGAACCTTCAAGCCACAACTACTGAGCCCATGAACCACAACTACTGAAGCCCGTGCACCCTAGAGCCCATGCTCTGCAACAAGAGAAGCCACTGCAGTGAGAAGCCCGCGCACCACAAAGAAGAGTAACCCCAACTCGCCACGACTAGAGAAAGCCCATGCGCAGCAACAAAGACCCAGTGCGGCCAAAAAAAAAAAAAAATTAATGTTGTAACAGAATAACTTAAATTTACATATCACCTTTCTCCAACTCATCTAGGGTATTTTACATACAGAACATTTTACGGAGATAGTCTAATTTGTCATACTGCCCTCTAGTGATATAAGGTAGTGTTATAGTAACCCCATTTTAATAAGATTAGTTTCTATTCTACATGGACTTAAATATATCAGGCATCAAATCATGATCAAAGATATAGTATGTAGACAAAAGCCCCTTTGGCATAATTAAAATGCAAAATGAATGCCTGTCCTTTCCTCCAATACTAACCTAATTAAAGTTCTGTGCATTATTTTCCAAATAGAGTAAATCAAGTTTAAAGAAATAAAAGGACTTTTCTAAGTTTTTGCACAAAGATTGTGATAGAACCTAGGCTAAGAGCCAGATCTATTCTCTTTATCTTTTTCACAACTTCTGCAAGACTACACTATGGGCTTTTAAGTTATCACCTTTAAGTTACATGTCGCTGGTGGTGGTCCTTTGCAAGGAGAGAATAAAGCAATGCCGGTTGTCAGGCCACTTTTAAATACAGTAATATATACTATAACTTCCAAACATAATAAAGATTTCTCTGTCTTTATAATTGCTATATGGGAACCATTTGAAACACAAAAGTGCATTGCTTTTCACTGTTGGCCTTTGAGCTCAGAAGTTTATGAAAACTTCCTTTGTGGAAGAAGGAACCCTTCTATACATCATTCACTTCTTAAGCAAGTCCAAGGCAGGGAGATCTGAACATCTGACACCATTCAAGCTCTTAGTTTAAAAGCAATGCAATCCTTTTTAGTATCTAAAAGATGAATTTGGCCTCTGAGATATGTGTGATGTTTGTTTTTTAAGGCTGCCAATATCCATATTGAATAGTTAGTTCAATAAGAGGTACATATACATATTCTGGTTCATTGCTTCACTTCTTTGTATGAAGAAGTAGATCTGCAAAATTTTATAATACATTGTCTTTGCTTAATAAATTCCATCCTCCATGTAAAATAACCTTAAAGTTAGAATATGTAGAGACGTTAAAAAGCAAATGATAGTATTTCGGTAGTCTCCTGCCAGCTGCCCTAACACTCGGATCCTAATATTTAGCATGAGGTCAGGGGGTGGGACTGAAGGCTCCAACCCTCCAATCACAAGGTTGGGTTTCCAGGATACCAGCCCCCATCCTTAGGTGAGGTCCAAAGTCGCTTCATTAACAAAAGAAAAACATATTAACGGCTCTCATCACTTAGGAAATTCCAAGGTTTTAGGAGTTCTGTACCAGAAACAGGACAAAGACCAAATACATATTTCTTATAAATCACTATATCACAGACACAATGTTGAAAAATGGTTGGCAAGAGGAAGAAAGAAGCCAAAGTTGTTCTCTCCATGCCCATTCTCTGCCTCAGCATTCCCACAATGGTTCCAGCTTTAACTGGGTGACTCCAGTCTCTGAGCTTAGGTAACATAACCCCATCCACCTTTGTCTTAAGCCTAGGGTTGGAAGTAACATTTTGCTCTTGCTAATTTCTGGGATGCCTCATCTTCCTCCCACAATTCTGCTCTTCTGCACTTCCATCACCTGAGTAACAAATTTCCTGCACTAAATTCTTTGTTTTAAATACTTAGATTGGTTTCCATTTTAATGGTAGACCACTGAATGATGTATTCTATAACAGAGAAAAACTGCAAATAGTTTGAATTTCCATTAACGAGAGGATAGTTAATTATGGTACCGTCACTCAGTAGAAAATCTTGCAGCTATGATTATAAAGGCTTCTTTATAGGATTATAAATACTTCTAAGGAACAAGGAAATGATTATGATACAATATATATTAGGTGGAGAAGAAACATACTGTCTAACTTTAACAGAATAATTAGAATCTCTGTTTTAAGGTGTTGATGAAGTTATGGGTGACTTTTTACTAGATTTACATTTTTTTCTGTAATGTAATATTGTGGAGGGTAATCTGCTTTGTTCAAAGTCTACCGTTTTAAATGTTAATCTCATCCAAAAATACTTTCACTGAAATATCCAGAATAATGTTTGACCAAATATCTGGCCACCATGATCCAGCCAAGTTGACACATAAAATTAACCATTACAATTAACAATTATTCTTTAACTAGCTTTGAAACCATCAGGAAAACTACATCCCAGGCTTAGGACTTGTAATTTCTCTCTAGCTCAGGGGACAAGGGGAGGTGTGGCAGTGTGACATCAGCTGGTCATGGGGTGGGGAGGGGGCACTCACATCCCTTGACCCAGTTGAGCATCAGGAACTGAGTGTCCTACTAGTTTGCATTTCCCCACGTTTAAATAGCTAGTTCATGATTGAAGAAAAAAAGAAGATATAAAGTGAGTCAAATTTCCCCATCCACCAACATGATAAAAGATAGAGTAGATGGGATATTGGGTACCTTACACCACCCATCCCCAACTGTCACATACATCTCAATTCTTGGTATTCCTTACACATGCTTTTTTTGTTTTTAACTCAGAATTTATCCAGAGAACTATTCAACTATTTCCAAGGCATCACAGCAACTCTTCTGTCACATAGATGAGAGTATGTGATGGGAAAAAAAAAAAATCTTCAAAATTGGGAAGCAGGAAAAATGCATTAAAAAGTAACTTGAGAGTGAGTACAGGTTATGACTTAATAAAGATGTTAATTCCTTATTGCATTATAAGACATTATTCCCTAAGTTAAGGTGGATTTTTAAAAATCCTTATGTTTACACTATGGCTTGTCCTTTTTAAGAATTATTCAGAATGCATTATATTTGGTAGAACATCTGTATAAGGAAATTAGGAAAGATCTCAAACAAGTATGTGCCTTAAACCCAGGAAATAATTCAGTCTGGGTTATTCATTGAATGAGAAATAAAACATGAATTCTGGAATTCATTTTAATGCCATTTTTTTCTTAAAATAGTTTATTTCTTTGAGTGAGTATGCATATAATTCTGATATTAGAAACTTCAAATTATGATATTCACTCAGAGTTTAGCATATAGTAGTAATAAAGATATGGAGTGATGGTAGCAAAATATGGTTCCTCTACATAAGCTAGAATAGCAGATGAACATTAAAAAAAAAAGAAGTAAATTCAAAGAGCAATTTATTCAGTGGCCAGCAAGAAGGGATTTGTATAATCTAGCCTAGAGGAAACACACATAGAGATGTGCTTCTGGGAGTCTGGTCTAATGACATAGATGACCAAAGCTGAACTTTAACAAAAATAAATTGATTCTTCTCTCCAGTCAAACCCCAAGCCTATATGTTTAGTAGCCATGAGCTTACCAGCAGGTTTCCTAAAATGAAAAAAGATTCAGTGAAACATCAAAGAACAACATAGATCCTTAAAGTATCTTAGTCACTGATCCAGCTAGAGTAGGTGGTACTTCATGAAATGATGCTAACAATCCAGTCCCTGCAGCATTTAAAACTCCAAGTTAGAGAACTGATACAATTACACAACAATGTTAAATGAGACTCAATTATGTAAGTGAATCCAAATACATGTTCACTTCTTCCGATATATTAGTTTATATTCTGGAAGCTTTCTGTAATAACATTACAGCAAATGACTCCTTAGTTCACCAAAAATTTCTGCACCCCTTTCCATAGTGTAGAGTAGTCATAAGAATTGTTGAGGGGGAATTGTTTCTCAGGTTCTTTGTATGTAAAGGAGACTCATTCTTGACAACGTAATAGCAGAAATGGTATGCTGCTGCAGATGATTGAGTGAATATACATTCTCTATCCTCATTCTTCCCATCTTTCCATTGAATGAAGAAGACTGGTGCCCCAGAGGATAGTATAGTCACAAGCCCACAGCAGACTGGATCCCTGAATCACCACATGGAGGAAACCCACACACCAATCAGGAACACCTGAATTGGATTGTTATGTGTGCAAGAAAATAAGAATGCATGGATATATGGTTCTAGAGAAACAATATTATCAACTGGCTTAAGTTTGAGGGCTGTGTTTGTCTATTATTTTGTGTTTTTGTAGTACCTAATGTTCTAGCAAGTCCAGCACATGCAAAGTTGATTTGTGAGTTATACTTTCAAGGGCATAAAATATCTCTCATCAAAATTTTTAAATCTCCCACTTTAGTTTGTCATATCCTCTGTATCCCACCATTAAGACCCTCTAAATTGATCTTGCTTAAAGCAACTACGTTTCCTGAAATGTCATCAGATATCAATCACTCATTAGTGTCCTGAGCCATGGATCAAGGTAGAGTCTTGAGGGAAAAGACCCTAGAATGTATTTATTTTACAGAAGGAATAGGGTCAGAATGATGGAAGAGTTCTTCCCTGTAAGGGGTACATAGCAAAGGGGTCTAAGCAACCCTAGAGTTGCATTAAAGCATCTGGATCCTGAAAATGGGAGTTACAGAGCTCTAACATTTGCCAGGAATAACTATTACAATCTAAACTGGTGTTGGATATTCATCCTAAGCTCCCCAGACACCGACAAAAGCTGCATTTCTTGATGTAAAGGCAGAGAACCTATATTTTGACATGTGTTGAACTTCAGTATAAAACTACTTTCTGTCAATATTTTTACTATGTTGTGCCCACAGTACCTCCAGGTATGCAAAGGGCTCATGGAAGTTAGAGTGAGAAACCGTATAAGTAACCCACATGCCAATATCAATACAGTGCTCTCAGTAACTCTTTAGAGATGTCATCTAAACACTTCACAAAGAACTTCTCTCCCTGCAGAAATGAGGGAATCATATTCTTCATACCCCATGAAAATCTATTTCCGCCAAAGAGCAGGATATCTCAGCATCTGTTGTGTGGTTCAAGTGACCTAATAGATTATGTAACATAAATGAAAAACAGTAAAGTATAATGTTGACACAGACACAGATTGAGTTGGCTGTCACAGTAAACAAGGGCTGATTACCACAATAAAACAAAAAAGAAAAATAGGGACATGCCAAACAAAGATGAGAGTCAGGAAAAAGTCCTTACTGACAGCCGTTGTAGTTATGTTATTGGCATATGATAGTTTGGATGAAGAAACTTGAATTAAGTTTCACCCCCCAAAATCATTTTGAATTCTTTATACTTTATCAATGATCATAAATCTCAAATCAGTTTTAGAACAGTACATGGTATATAGTAGCTATTAAATAAATATTTGTTCGATGAATGGATTCATTAAAAAAAGAAACAATGTAGACAACACTATGTGAAGTTGATATTTGAAGAGAAAGAGGTAGGTTGGCCACTAAAGGAAAGAAATGAAGGGCTCAGTAACTTATTTTTAGTGGGAAATATGAAGGTTTTAAAAGACAGCCAGAAGGATCCATCAGAATTACAGAGGTTGAAATATAAGCAAGGAAAAAACAGAGTAGTTTCAGTGGAAGAGATGGGCTCAAATCTAAGGATAGATTAACCTTAAGAAGAGGGAGAGGGACTTCCCTGGTGGCGCAGTGGTTAAGAATCCGCCTGCCAATGCAGGGGACACGGGTTTGATCCCTGGTCCGGGAAGATCCCACATACTGCGGAGCAACTAAACCCATGTGCCACAACTACTGAGCCTGCACTCTAGAGCCTGTGAGCCACAACTACTGAGCCCATGAGCCACAACTACTGAAGCCCGTGTGCCTAGAGCCCATGCTCCGTAACAAGAGAAGCCACCGCAAGGAGAAACCAACGCACCACAATGAAGAGTAGTCCCCACTCACTGCAACTAGAGAAAGCCTATGCGCAGCAAAAAAAAAAAAACCAACACAACCGAAAATAAATTTAAAAAAAAAAGAAGAGGGAGAGTGGGAGATATGTGGCAGTCCAGTGGTTAAGACTCGGCACTTTCAGTACTCAGGCCTGGATTCAATCCCTGGTCTGGGAACTAAGATCCCAAAAGCCACATGGCACAGCCAAAAAAAAAAAGAGGGAGAGTGCTCTAATGCTCTAATGTAACAGAAATGAAGAGAATGGACTAACGACAGATGCTAATAGGTTTTGGTGCTTCATATGGGGAAATGAGGAAACTCCCAAAAGACGGTGAGTATTTTCTCTATAAAACTAGAGATAAGTGAAGAGAGGAGGGTAAAGACCAGAATCACAGATTTAAGGAGCCCAGAAAAGGCTTGAAATAGGCATTATGGTAAGTGGGACTAGAGTATTATTGGTCAGTGTTGACAAACACTTGAAATTGATTATGAGTTTAAGTGAAACCATTTTACCCCTGTAGTGGGGTTTTCTTCAACAGCTCTTAGCTTCTAAAAATAGGCGTACAGGGCTTCCCTGGTGGCGCAGTGGTTGAGAGTCCGCCTGCCGATGCAGGGGATACGGGTTCGTGCCCCGGTCTGGGAAGATCCCACATGCCGCGGAGCGGCTGGGCCCGTGAGCCATGGCTGCTGAGCCTGCGCGTCCGGAGCCTGTGCTCCGCAACGGGAGAGGTCACAACAGTGAGAGGCCCGCGTAACGCAAAAAAAAAAATAAAATAAAATAAAAATAGGCGTACAGAATTTTCCAAGAAGGCTGCAATTCTTCCAAAAGAAGAGAACAAAAAAAAGAGAGGATCAAGTAATTATTTAACATCACTTAGAGGGCTTTGAGATGACAGTCCATCTGAATATAAGCTGAAAATGGAGGGAAGTGACAAAAGAAAACTGATGAATAGGGCAAAAATAGAGTGATCAGTAGACCACAGGTTCTGATGCGGTACAAGTATTGAACAAGCAACAGAAAGGAGAAAACACTATGATCAGAGAGCTAAAATAGTGATTTTGAAGGGGGAGAATTCGTCTCTGCTGCTAAGGTCCAAGTGTGAGCTGATGAAGAAGTGAAGATTGCTGCAGATGTGGGGTGTTTGAGGAATTGAGAGGCCACGCTATTGGATAAGCCATCAAAGGACATTGGATCCCCAGGATGAAAGCCAGATACTTTGTGAGAGTGATCTGCAGCTACATTACAGCGTCTTTACACACCGTTGTAAAGCAATTATACTCCAATAAAGACGTGAAAAAAGTAAATAAATAAATAAATGAGGTAGAGTGACTGCACTGAGGAGGGGAGGAAATATACCTCAAGAATCCAGGTATCGCATAAGACGGGGGAGAGGTGATGTCTAAAAGAGACTGTAGGATCAATAGACACCAAGCACACCCACTCTTAATAAAAAGCCCCTGCCTGGAAGGACTTCAGAGGACCTGGTGCCTGGATGGGAGTTCACCTGAAAGATAGGGAGAAAGGTCTGAAGGCTGAGGCTGAGCAGGTAAGGGAGTTGCCTGGGTATGGAGTGATAGTTATAGAAGGCACAATAGTCGCATTGAGGATTGAAGGAAGGAGAGAAGGAACAAAGAAGTTCGGAGCATTATGGGAATAAACCCAACCATAGCAGGCTGAGTGACGATCAGTATTAGCAAGCCCTTTGATTCGACACACATAGGACCTGATGCTTTTTTGATATTATAAAAGATAAGTGAGTAATTTCAGGTTATCTTTGGTTAATCACTAAATATGACCATTTATTTCTGTTAAATAAATTATGCAGATCAGCCTAACCGGGGCAAGTCACACACCGCAGTCCCAGCTATATATTTTATTATAATTTGTGATGAAATTAATATTACCTATTTGTCTTGAAAATATAGCACACATGTATACCTTTATTTAAAAGTCAAAGGTGAAAATTTTAAAAGGATTTAGCAAATAAATTAGTTATAAGTCGATTATTTAATTTTGCTAATGAAGGAAGAAAAATAGTTCTATGTTTCAGAAAAATATGATTGCCTGTGATGATATAAAATTGAAACAAGTAAAAATTAATAAATTTTCATTAACTCCAGCCATGTCTTGGAAATAAGGGGGAGGGAGTATGTCTGGGGATCTTGCAGGTACACTTGAGGATAGCTGCCTGTCAGATGTATTGAACAGTTCCAGGGGCAGCTCTGCCTCAGTGAGCAGAGCTATGATAAGAAACCAGAAGAAAGAAGCACACTTTCTATGGGGCTGGGAAAACAAAGGGCAGAGCATTAAACACACACAACAAACACTCCGAGAAGAGAAACTACACAAAAGAGCAATCAGTCTCTGTGTGAAAGTATTGTTTTTTTTTTAAGGTGAACTTGCTCACCTATTTGAAGATCCAATTTACCAAATTATAACATTTGAAAATTACTGTGATCTGCTATCATAACAAAGCCATTGATGTGTGCAGACACTGGTGCGTGTTCTGATGCCTCTGCCTTTGTCTATTGTTTTTCAAGTGACTGCCTGATAATCGGCACTCTTTATCTCCTCAAAGATCTCTTAAGGTCCAAAGAAATTAAATCCTTGGAGGAATCATTGAGAGATATTAGATGTGCAAGAGTGAATTTCTAGCGTGAAGGAGCTTAGCACAGGCATCTTTTCTGTTTGTGTGAAAAGAAGAGCATCCCTCCTTTTTGCGGTCCACCTGGCAGAGCTAGATCCTTGGCTAAATCTAACAGCATTATCACAGCAAGTGAGGGGTCTGGCTACTGGAAGGGGCACTTCCTAATTAATGCTTTGGTGCCAGGCATCCTCTTAGACGCAGCATTGTAACAGAATGTGGTTTTGGCAGTACTTTTTCTCAGAACAAAAACATGAGGAATACGGTGCATCTGTCTGTCCATCAGCTCTCTAGGTAACACACTGAAAGGCAGCAAGACCTGGAACTCTGTCTTAAGAACCCATCTGACATCCAAAACACAAATGCTTCCATAGCCTAAGTTCATACTACTTTCCACTGCGTTCCTAGAAGAACTCAAAAACTAAACCTTCTTAGTTAGCATCTGTAGTTGCAAATAATCTCTAAAGAACGTTTCCTTCATAGTTTCTTTAATTAGTATAAAGACTTCTCAGATATTCCCAAGGATATTGACAAGGGCTCAAGTGATATTAGAATCTCTCCTTAACTTTGTTGATATCTGGGGGGAAAGACTTGCCTGAGTCATTTTAAAACAGAAGACACTGGGTCTATGTCTAAACAAAGAAGCACCTCCAGACAAAAAGGGGTCAATCATATAAAATTAACTGAAAGACCAAGACATGTGCTGAAACTTACCTCTTTCTCCCCCATATTTCTCTACCCAACATTCAGACTACTCTTCCCCTTCCTTTAGGCTCAGTGCCTTCCAAAGGTCAAGAGTCAGTATTGACAGGAGGCAATGGAAACATAAGGGGTCTAATTTAAAGTCCTGAGTCTACACTTCTGTTGCCACTGTTCTCATCTGTTCGCTTGTGTTCCGGCTGTGACAACCTGCCCAGTTATGGTCACCTGGCACCTGCATGTGAATCCACACGATAGCCCATATTCCATGAAATGCTCTTTATTCATCCATGTCATGAGCTATGATGTGTGAAAAAAATTCACATGACCACCTGAAGTCTATAAAGTCAATGACAGGACTAGACTCACACCAAAAGGAAAACTTACAAACATTTGTATTTATCTACTGGTAAGCTTTATTTGACAAATTTCATCAAGGAATTGAACGGAGGCTGGATTGTAATCAGGAAAGATAAAGTAGGGGGATAATATGTTTTAAATATAGTCATTTAAAAATGATGATAACTAAATTGCTTTTCTGTTTGTGCCACGGGCACATGACTGAAAAGAGAATTTAGACTAAATTCAACAATTACTTGAAATAATGGAAAGTGAAGCAACCTAGGTGTTAGGAGTTGTGCATGCTCTCCTGCAGGCTCACAACCATGCCCATATATCCCGGTAAGATACTAGGCAAGTCATTTAATACCTCCTTTTCTCTTGTTTGTATCCCTATCTCAGCAAAAGATTCATACCCCGAATCTCCAGTTCTGAATTTATCAGAATCGGTTAATGATCAGACAGGAGCTCCACCCCAACCCCACCGTAACCTCACCATAGATTGAATATTGTCAGCTGATCCAGAGCTTGCATGTTGTATTTTATGGATTGACACACTGTCAAACATGCTAAAAAAAAAAAATCAAAGTCAATCTGGTCATGGTATATAGTATATTAAAGCCAACTGCTGTAACAGGCAAACCTATAAACCGGTGAGAAAGATGATTTTCATTCAAGTAAAGAACAGCAGTTGATGTGGAGAGGGGAGTAGGACGACTCCATGCAGTGTTTTAGGGATGCAGAGGCTCATGGGGTCCCTGCAGACTTCAGCATGTAGCTTCCCATGTTGCCCTAAGTTATCACCAGCGTTTGGAGGAAAGAAGGCAAATGGAACATCAATGGGGTTTCCAGAGACCAAGCCTGGAAGTGTTATATGTAACTTTTGCTGTATTTTCAAAAGGAAGCGAAAGCACATTTGGAGAGCAGCTAACCAGTCTTTGCCTTGCAAAGACATATCCAAAAAAGTCATTTCACAGCAGCATATGAATGTATACATTCTTGAAGCCCCAGCTCAGGTCCTCTTTATTCCAGAAAAATATGCTTGATTATCACAGGCCTCAACAATTTCTTCCCCCTCTAAATGTTTTATCTGTACAATGTATTTTGACACTTTATTATCTTGTCCTGCTATTTCTTTGTGAAAGTATGTCTTCTTTATTAATACCACAGACTCTTGAGAACAGAGATAGCCTTCAACTTCCTTGTCTGTCTTATCTCCCACCCTCTCCATTGCCATGTAGCACAATGAACCTAGTTAAAAACCATTAAATGAAAATAAATTTCATTAGTTCATCTTGGGCGATTTTTTTTTTTCAAAATACTCATACATGTAAGCTGTATGAGAGGCATCTGTTTTTTTTTCCCAGTCCCCTTCCCAAGAACAGTGCCTGGCATGTCAAAGGCACTCAAAATTGTTTGTTGAATGAAAAACAAAGGTTTTATAATTCTATATTCTGTGATCATCATGCCCTGCTACTTTCCTTTGGGTCAAATACTTATAAGAAATTCTAGCAGTTGATGATGATAATAATAATAATAGCTAATATTTCCATAGTGTTTTTTATATGTCAGACATATAGAAAAATTCATTTAATGCAATATTTTGAAGTGGTCACTAATGTAAGTTCCTTGTATATGTCAATCTTCTGAGCCAACGCTAACCTTCAGAGAGTCCTTGTGCAAATTAGAAAAGGCACAACAGGCTATACCATTCACTAATCTATATTATCAAATAGCATCCAGAGCAGAGACTTGTTCATAATTGTTGAATTGGGTGGATGGTGTGTGGATGGTTGAAAAAAAACAATACCATTTGAGTGGGCCCAAGTGATAATACTTCCATACACTTCTCTTAATTGTCTGATTTGTTCTGATTTTTCTGCAATAATAATATGTCATTCAATGTATAAACTTATTTCAAAGAGACAAAAAGAAACCTATAAGTAATAAGTGAGAACAAAATGCATCAGTCTGGATGAGTATGTTTTTAATTAAGAAAGAAAATGGGTATAATGTTCATACCTAATGTCCCTTTAATTTCTAAGGTATATTCTTTCTTTGATAGAATTTATAAAAAGTTACAAAGGTTCATTAAGTACTAAACCAATTTATACTTTATTTCTGCAGTTGAAGTTTGTAGAAGTTGAGCTAAATATTTATAATTAACTTTTTATTTTTAAATAATTATGGATACACAGGAAGTTACAGAAAAATCATAAAGAAAAGTACCACGAACCTTCACCCAGTTTCTTACAATGGTAATATCTTAAATAACTATACCACAATATCAAAACCAGGAATTGGGGCTTCCCTGGTGGCGCAGTGGTTGAGAGTCCGCCTGCCGATGCAGGGCATACGGGTTCATGCCCCGGTCCGGAAAGATCCCACATGCCGCGGAGCAGCTGGGCCCGTGAGCCATGGCTGCTGAGCCTGCGCGTCCGGAGCCTGTGCTCCGCAACGGGAGAGGCCACAACAATGAGAGGCCCGCGTACCGCAAAAAAAAAACAAACCAGGAATTGATTGTACACTGGTACAGTCCACAGATCCTATTCAGATCTTAGCTACTTCAGATAGTCAGATTTCTCCGGTTTTATGTGTGTGTGCGCGCGCGTGTGTGTGTGTGTGTGTGTGTAGTTCTATGCAATTTTATCACATGTGTAACCATCACCAAATCAAGATACAGCTAAAGGATAGAGCCAAATAATGTTTTAAGATTAAAATGTCCCCAAAATAAAATTGTTAAATCTTTTTCCTAATGTTGTCATTAGACAGTTGGTGGAATTATAATTGTTAGTTGTCAAAATAATTTGGACAAATAAATAGGGATTATTCTCACCATTTTTCTACTTAAAAATATATCAGGATTTGTAGGAAAAAATCATCTTAGACGCTCCCAGGGATTTTTCTATTTAGAAAGGAATCTGGTGGAGATGACTTTTGTACAATAATCATCTCATCTTTTGGTCATGTTCTTTATCATGTTATAAATAAAGGTTTGTAGTTTCAGCGTTCAGAATTTTTATTCATCTCTTAATAACGGATGATGCAATGTAAGTACTCTGCCACCAGGTGGTGGTCCCTCCAATATGTGCTTTGAGATTCAAATTAAAACTAGGAATGATTTTCCATTTAACTCTCCAGAATATAACTTCCTCTGTTCTTTATATTTAGCTATTTCAATAGTCAGATTTAGCCAGGTATTCAAGGATATCTATCACCGGTCCTCCATTCCTTTCTCAGGTCTATCTCCCATACTTCCCCTGTATAAGAAACATTTGCTATGTCAAATCTGGTCTGTTCACTACTACTCACATATGTTTTTTCTCATTACACTTCTGTATCATATTCATCTTTTAAAAAAAAAAAAAAGTGTCAGAGTATAGAGCCTGGTACTAGTAGGGGTTAAATAAACGCTTACTGTAAGCCTTTGCTCGTTCAATCCTTTTATCTAAAAGGCTTTACCACCTCCTCTATCTAGCTACAAAAATCCTTCAATGAAAGCTCAATTTCGATGTCGCCTCTTCCATCATTATCCCAGCAGGAAGTGATCTCCCCCCTGCCATACTCAGGTCGTGCTCTGTTTTTAGCACAACTGTAGTTCTTATACACTGCCCTTAAGTTATAGGTTGTGAACATCAATCCTCTATTTTAATCTCCCATAGCCCTTAGAACAATTTTTTGGGTATTCAGTGACTATTAGTTGAATTAATGCATTTCAGTATCATATTTTAGAGAAAACAATTAAAAGGAAATTCCTATAACTATTACCTTTTTCTGATTCTTAACTTTTCTTTATGATTTATCCTGAATTCTAACTTGAAGTCAAATTTCCTACATGATAGTTTAAAAGTCATTGATGTACCACATCGTTAAACTTTCGTTGGCTGGAATCAATATTCTTTGAAGTGTCAACACTTCCTTGAGATACTCAGCCCTACTGTTGAGGCAAATCATCAACCTCTTTCCAGGTTAATCAAAAGTTGGATTGTCTTCCATCTCACCTACTACTTGAATCACTTAAAGAGACTCTTCTTTTCCAATCCTAGCTCCCTCTTTGCCCATGAATCTCTCTGCTTACTGCATAAGCTTCGTTTTAACGTCTAACATCAGAACCTTTAAGAAAAACACTACTCTTTTTTCTTTATTTAAAGGACACATTACAAACACTAGCTATGTTTTCTTTTATTAGAATTAGTAGCTAGATGACCTTGAATTGTATGTGCAATAGATCTTCTTTCAGAAACATTCTAGTAATAACTTGAGTTCCCAACGTGTCCTAGTACAGAGTTCCCAGAGCTGTTTCCTGAAAGAGTTTATGTTCTTCCTAAAGAAGAGAACATTTTAAAATAAAACTATTTTAAAATAAGTTTTGGGGATGGAAATTTAAGGCATTTTCATGACAGTAACATTGATCTCTTTTGGCAGTTCTGATATTTATGTATTGGGTTTTCTCAAAGCTAGGTCACCTTTCTCAGCAACCATTTGCTCTGTTTTAAAAAGTGATTTCCTAAAGACCAAAGACTACCTTTTTCTATTTAGAGTCCAGCTTCACTGTCAGAACTTAAAATTCTCCGGACTCCTATGGCAGAGCTGCTTTAGGTCAAAGTACGGCTGGATGTAAATGCCCAGATCTACCCTCAAAAGGGTCTCAGTCTCCAGAAGGGTTAATGGTACTGCTTATGACACTCGATAACTGTTCCAGTCAACTATTATGACTACAGACCCCCATGCCTAGAGCTCAGACTTGGTTTTTATTAGTTCTACAAAAACTGGATTCAACAAACATTTATTCAACATCTATTATGTGCCACATATAGTACTAGACTGAGGATGTTAGACGTGATTTCTACCCTTGAAAAGTTTATTGTATTTTGGTAATTTTTTTTACTCTGACTCTGAGTCTAATTATCGTCTAAATAGTTGATTTCCCAGACATCCTGAATCTTAGAATGTTTCAGACCTCACCATTGCTATGACCTGTGATCAAAAGATTTTTTCTTTTAGTCTTAATTCATTGAGCTCTGGCAACCACCCAATAAAAGAGGAAAAATTGCTCAACAAACAGTAGATAATAATATCTGAGATCACCCGAAGTCTACAAATTTTTTTTTTAAAAAGTGGAGGTGGGCAAGAGAAATCATCTAAGTCAGTGCTCCTCCAGTACTTTAATGTGTATACGATCACCTGGGGATCTGGTTAAAATGCAAATTCTGATTCATTAGCTCTGGGGTGGGGCCTGAGACTCTGCATTTCTAGAACTCTCTCAGCTAATATCCATGCATTTGTTCCATAAGCCACACTGTAAGCAGCAAGGCTCAAGCTTTTTTTCCCAGTTCTAAATGGAAGCAAAGCATGAGGACACAGTTAATATGGTTCTATACTCAGTGAACACTATTGAAAAGAGTTCGGTTAGTCAGTACAAGAATTAGTTTTTTTGGTTTTTTTTTTTTTTTTTTTT
>NW_006778796.1:3002585-3036007 GCF_000442215.2 Lipotes vexillifer
GACGGGGGCACGAACCCGTGTTCCCTGCATCGGCAGGCGGACTCTCAACCACCGCGCCACCAGGGAAGCCCCAAGAATTAGTTTTTTAAAGTTAGCAGATGGGGCTTCCCTGGTGGTCCAGTGGTTAGGACTCGGCACTTTCACTGCTGTGGCCCGGGTTCAATCCCTGGTCGTGGAACTAAGATCCCGCAAGCTGTGGGGCGCGGCCACAAAAAAAAAGGCTTAAAAAGTTAGCAGAAACTTTGTTGGGGTGCAAGAGGTGAGCAGCGTTCTCTTTACCTAATCAGGACATAAAATTAAAAGAGGTTAAAACAGTAAGGCCATTTGTTAAACACTTAAAAATTGAATTACTATATGATTCAGCAATTCCAATTCGGGGTATATACCCCTCAAAAACTGAAAGCAGAGACTCAAGGAGATATTTATACATCTATGTTCATAGCAGCACTATTCACAATAGCCAAAGGCTGAAAGCAACCTAAGTATCTACTGAAAGATAAATGGGTAAACAAAATGACACCTGCTCCAACATGGATGAACTTTGAGGATATTATGCTAAGTGAAATAAGACAGTCACAAAAGAACAAATGCTGTATGATTCCACTTGGGTGAGGTATCTAGGTAGTCAAACTTGTGGAGACAGAAGATAGAATGGTAGTTGCCAGCGGCTGGGGAAAGGAGAGAATGGAGATATTTTGTTTAACAGGTACAGAGTTTCAGTTTTGCAAGATGAAGGGTTCTGGAGATGGATGGTGGCTATGGTAGCACAACAATGTGAATACCACTGATCTGTGCACTTAAAAATGATACAATGTTAAATTTTATGTTATGTGTATTTTACAAAATTTTTTTTAAATTAAAGCATGTTTTAAAACATTTATACAAGGGTGTGAAATATCCAATGGAATAACAGTAGGGTGTCTTTGGAGCCAGATTTGTCTTATAAGGGTTCAAGCTCAAACCAGCAGCGGAAGAAATTATAGACTTCTCTTTATTCAATTCAGGCAGAAAAATCAATTAATAGGATGACTTGTACCCAGGATTACAGACTATAGGACTAACCCCTTTGTAGCACATGAAGCTTCTATTGTCATGGAGACCACAAACAAGGACTCAACACATCTGTCAGTATTGTAATAAGAATTACCCTGTAGCTCTATAATCCTAGGTTTTGTGTTCTGGCCAGAATTCTCTGGTTCTATGTTGATAGCCACAACTTTCATGAAAAATAAAATTGTTCACGAGTGGATAAGTGTCTTTTAACTCTGAGAGATCTTGTTTTAATAAGTACATTTATTAAGTAAATCCCAACCTTGTTAATAATTTTGTGCAAAACTTAATCTGCAGATTTGGTATTTAAACTATTTGTAAAATTAGATAAATATCTTTTAAGAGTCAGCCTTGTGATTGAATATGTAATTGTGGATATATAATTAAATATGCAAAATATGTAATTAAGTTAATTGATTTCAGCTTTCTAATTTCGAATTGAAAGGTATAGGATCATCTAATTACATTTGTAAACATTCTAGAAATGATTAAGAGTATGTGGTTCAATATATCTATAAATTTTAGTTGTTAGATAGATCAGAGTTCAGTACCTGGAAAGTTTTACTTGTTAGGTTAAATATTTGAAGTGTTTATAAATGAAAGTTGAATATATTGAATTTATACAGTTTTATTCTCTATTTTTTTATTGAAGTATAGTTGATTTATGATGTGTTAATTTCTGCTGTACAGCAAAGTGACTCAGCTATACACATATAAACATTCTTTTTCTGTATTCTTTTCCATTATGGCGTATCTCAGGAGATTGGATATAGTTCCCTGTGCTATACGTTAGGACCTTGTTGTTTTTCCATTCTAAATGTAATAGTTTATACCTACCAGCCCCAAACCCCCAGTCCAGCACTCTCCTTCCCCTTCTCCCCCTGGGCAACCACAAGTCTGATCTCTATGTCTGTGAGTCTGTTTCTCTTTTGTAGATAGGTTCATTTGTGCCATATTTTAGATTCCACATATAAGTGATATCATATGGTATTTGTCTTTCTTTTTCTGACTTACTTCACTTAGCATGTTAATCTTTAGTTGCATGAATACAGTTTTAAAGGTTGAAGGAAATTAAACCAATGAACTGTGAAAATGGACTGATTACTAAAGTTGTTTATTCTTTTCTATCTAAGTTGATTGAACATTGATCAAAAGCCCCCTTAAAAATGATTACATATAAAATACATATAAAATATAAATGAATATCAAAAAGCTTAAGAAAAACAAGATTTTGAGTTTAATGCTTTAATAAACTTAGTAGCAATTTAAAAGACTAAGGAAACAGAATCTTTTCTGTGCCCAAAAACTGCTTTAAAACCACCAAAAATCTCCTATTAGTACTCCTAGATCATCTTAGATATTCTGCCTATTTGAAAAGATCAGAAGTAGATTCCAAAAACTTGTTTCATGAAGTTATACGGCCTTCAACCACTACATCATTCCCCTCGTGGTTGAGTAGCCAGGACAAATTCAAAGGCTTGAGGCAAAAGTAGGGTCCTCAATAGGCCTGCTTGAGAGGACGCTGGGTCTAGAGAAGGTCTGAGAAATTAGTTGTCTATGCAAAGCTGGGTAACCAAGTGTGTAGTATGAAGGGGCTGAAAGCCAGAAATCAATTATGTAAATCATAGTTGAGGAATGGATAAAATATCAGTGTTAGAGCTTGCAGTGGGGTAGAAGCCAGGCAGAAGAACCAGAAGGCTAAAAGCAGACAAGAAGCTTCTTGAGAGCAAAGAAAACATTATTCTTATTCACCGCTGTGTCCACGGGCCTTCCAGGGCCTAGCATGGTTTCAAGCATAAAGTAGGTGCTCAAATATCTATTGAAGAAATGAAAGACAAGATAACAAGGCTTAAAAAGGATCTGGTAGACAAAAACTAATGGAGAGGGGAAAGTAAACTGAATGTCACTTGTACAAAGACTTTAATAACGAAAGGAATGAACATTCTGCCCATTGTTGTGCCTTTCGATGTGGTCCGCATTGATTCAACAGGTGACTGATAAT
The DNA here is from genome assembly GCF_000442215.2 of Lipotes vexillifer. Lineage (NCBI taxonomy): Eukaryota > Metazoa > Chordata > Mammalia > Artiodactyla > Lipotidae > Lipotes > Lipotes vexillifer. The sequence goes on from NW_006778796.1 coordinate 3,005,638, forward strand.
ATCAGGATGATTGAGAGGGTTTGTGGGCAGAAGCTTCTTCTGGTAACAGATAATACCTCTAAACTAAAAGCAAGTCATCAGTGAGGATCTCAAAGACCTTCAGCATGCCTGATTTCTGGAATGGATAGGGATTACCATTCCCATAGACCAGTATTTCTTGGGGTGTGCTCTGTATACCATAAATCCTGTAGGATGGTAATAGGTGTAACTTGAAAAAAAAAAATCCATACAGGATTGCCTGTTAAGTAATTCCCAAGCCTAAATTATTCCACCTAAATTAACTAACTTTTCAAAACTCCTTGGATGAACCTATATCAAAGCTAAAAGAAAAAACAAACAAAAAACCCCCCCAAAACCCCAAGCAAACAAATAAACAAAGCAACCAGATATGAACAGATACTACCCTTTGCCAAAAAAGAGGTGGGGGGGTTCTCTCATCAAATAAGTTTAAGAAGTGTTAGGCTAAACGAAAATAAACGCAATGTTTTTTCTCTTTGCAGGACTTATCAGAATCAATAATATTTTTATGTTCATTGTGAATTTTGAAGGGAAGTGTGCCATTTTGACCCTTTAACCCAGAGTAGCTCTAGGAAATAATGCTTCATGGAACCTCCTTAGACCACCTCAGGTCTGAAAAACAATCAGCAAGCAATTCTTCATGGGATCGTGAAATTTGGCTTTGTGGGAGGTCAATATGTTTTCAATGTTTTAGTTCATTTGATTCCATTGTTGGCAATATTTTCCCTTCAAACAGAGCTATGATATGCAACTATGCAACTTCATGCCAACTTTTAAGAACTGTACAAACACAGGCAAAGTTTGCATGCTACTTTCACAGTTTTCAAAGAACTTTCCGTCATTTGTTTAAGCCCCTCCAGTATTCCTGTGAAACAGTCATGGCACACGTGTCTATTAGAAGCAGAAAGACCAGAGATGTGACATCTTATGCACAAGTCATGGCTCAGTTCTATTTCTTTTTTTTCTTTTTTTTAGTTCTATTTCTTGATTTAGAGGCCAGGTTGCACAATTTTTTTTTTTTTGCATGATTTATTTTTGAGATGAGTTTGTCTGTTATCAGCTGAGCAAATGTTTATTCTCTTCCCTCTTCAAGTGTAGTATAAAAGAAACCATGATGACACAACTGAAATGCAGATTTGAAGAATTAAATATATATACTTGAATTTTTTTTCCACAGGCAGAACCAGTTATGATAGTGATCAACCCAGCAGCTTCCATTAGAATCTTCTTCAAATGAGGTGATATCTCATCCAGAATATGCAAAGTAATCTTTCTCCCACTTATGTGTGCTTCGTTTTCTAAATAAACCTTCTCAAGTTTCATCAATCACACGATCAATCAATTAAAATGGTTTCCCTTTCTTGGGTATTGCACTAGCCAGCTGATTCAGCAAAAATGCATCTCAACATGATTTAAATATTTTCTGCATAATTTCTTTTTCTTAAGTTTGGGTGAAATGTCAAAAAGATTGGTCTTTGCTGACACAGGTTGTCAAAGTCAGAACTAAAAACTATCCTCAATTCTTGATTCTTCAGGTGACCAAATCTAAGCCACTCACCAAAATCTTTTTGCATAATGGATATTACAGGAAATCTTTCATTCCTGAAGTTCCCCACAAATAAGTTGACAGTTCCATGCTTAGAGCACTTAAAGAATTCTAAAGTAATAAGAGATGCTGATATAGATTCCCCAGCATCTCAATTTCCTTTCTACAGCCTGTAAATATGAAACTGTCAGTGTTTACAGGGTAGGAACCTTATTTTATTCATCTCATGTTTTCTAAGTGCTTGGTACAGTGTCTGGCCCAAACCACAGGTTCTAAAAATGTTTATTATTCTTATTAACTTTTCTGCCTGGCAGATATAAAAAAGTTGCCATTAGTGTTTGGCCCAATCCCAGCATTAAGCTGAAGCACTGGGAAATCTGGTTCCATGATACTTAAAATTCCTTTCCCCCAAATATTCGGAGTATCAGATTAGCTGACAACTTAAGGGCCAGAGATAAGAGAGCATCCATCAGGGTTTTGGTGTTTTGGTTTTATGAAAACCTTGAGAAATTTTGTTTTGAAGCTGATATTTTCAAAAAAGTTCTTTGAATTTTTTTAGAACATTTCAGTCACTGTTTTTCAAGGGAAATTTTAGTAATTTTTCCAACTGAATGGAAAGCTATACAAAGTTTAAACAACAAAGATTTTTTTCCCCTTTGGAAGTTATTCATGCCCTGCTTCTAGGATTGCCAGGGGAATTGAATTAAAAAAAAAAAAATTAACCAAGAAACAGATCAGAGTTATACTGTGCTAGAGAAAACCTAAACTCCAAAGTTCAATTTTATGTTTCTTTCTAAACTTGGAGCCCATGGTTTTCAAATGGCTTAAGTTACCCAAATAATTTTGCATGACCTAGGGCCAAGTTTATTTTTTTATGTTTCTTTATTGATTTTTACTAATTTTTCTTTTCTTTCTTTAGTTTCATGTGGGTAACATAAAAGGATTTGAGTTTGTTTATATCTGTCAGCAATAGGGCAAGCCCACATTTGGCATAAAGCTATTGATACATTCACCATGTTTTTCAGAAGTCATTTTTCCACTGCAATTCTTGTACGTTACTCTGTAGTTAGATGTGATATTACTCCTACTTTAAATGCAAGAAAACTGAAGCTCAGTGTCAAACAGCTTACTAGAACAGTTGCAATCCACATGTAGAACCACTAAATTCCAAGGCTTAATTACACTCCGCTTTCCAGTGGTTCTCAAACTTAGGTATGCATAAAATCAGCCGGGATGGTTGCTACAGACAGATGCTCAGGCACTGCTTCTGAGGATTGTGCCTCAGTAGATCTTCTTTGAGCTAAGAAACCTGAATTTTTTTTTTTGCGGTACGCGGGCCTCTCACTGTTGTGGCCTCTCCCGTTGCGGAGCACAGGCTCCGGACGCACAGGCTCAGCGGCCATGGCTCACGGGCCCAGCCGCTCCGCGGCATGTGGGATCTTCCCGGACCGGGGCACGAACCCGTGTTCCCTGCATCGGCAGGCGGACTCTCAACCACTAGCGCCACCAGGGAAGCCCAGAAACCTGAATTTTTAACAAACATCCCAGATGGCTCTGAAGCAATTCTTCCACATTCCAATTAAGACTCGACTACACCTGCTTCCTCTTGTCTGCCTCTAAAAACGAAGCAAGAACGTACCTACCCACAGTCCCAGCTCTACCACCAATTATGTAGTATAAACCAGAGTAAACCACTTTTCCTGTTTGGATCCTTATTTATTTAGCCTGTTAAATGGGAATAATTACACTTTCTTTACCTCGAAGAATGGATACAAAGATCAAATGACACGGTAGATGCCACAATGTTTATAACAGCAGAAAGTGCTATTTAAAAGCAGAGTATTAAGGTGTATATTTCAATGACAAAAAAACCCATAAAACACAAAGCTTATTTGGATGCTTTGACATAGGGTTATCTAATCACAATACAGCAAAGAATAGTTATACATTCAGTCCACATCCATAAGCACTTCAACCGACTTAGCCTTAACCAAAATGACTATGGAGTGTAGAAAATCTTTTATTAAAGTGCACACACATGCATGTGGACCTGCGCGCACGCACACACACACACACACACACACACACACACGTGCATATACACACATTGTTGCCACTGCTAAGTTAGTGGGCAGATTTGCCACTGTCTCCTCTCTAGACATCACCAAATGATAAAAGATAACAACTCCTTTTAAAACAATGCAGATGGGTTAACACCCAAGTACCCATGACTGTCACTGACACTCCCGCCAACCCACATGGGCATCCCCAGACCCCATGGTGGCTGCTTTCTCAGGTATATGGACTTCCACTACACTCTTCAGAGGGAGAAAGTTTCTGAAACAATTGGTATGACAAAAGAGAAGGACACCAAACAGTCACAGCTTGACTTCATGGCACACCACATGGAGTTTTTCTAAAAACAAAGAAACTTTAGCATTTCCTTGTTATTTGAGGGTGTAATGCCATAAGCCTCCCACCTACCCTGTGTCTGCTTTGCAATGAGAGGACCGGCTGGAAAACAAGAGGCAATTTGCATGTGCAGAATAAACAAACAGAAGTCTGTTGCACACCATGTAAAAAAAAATAATGTCTTTGTTTAGAAAAGAGGAGCAGCAAAGTTTAAGAGAGGGAGATAGCAGGTTAGTAACACAGCACCTTCCCTTTCTGCCTCCTAATACATATTTTAAATAGCCTGACTCGACCTCAATACATCTTCAGTAGCCTTCTCCCAGGCCTCCCTGATTCAAAGCCTTTCCCCACTCCAATGCATCAGGCACACAGCTTCAACTTTCTTCAGTAATGTTCTCACCATCACCCTGCACTCATTGATTTAATCGTTTTATAGTCAATAGCATTGAGTCTATATTCCTTGCCTGGTATTCATTGCCTTCCATAAAACTTTTTCTTCTGTCAAATTTCTAGTTATTCTTCCATTTGTATCTCACCTCCCCCCTCATTCCCCAACCTACACACATTCATACACATCCACCCATTTCAATAAGGTCAATATCTTCATTATCTCCCAATTCAGGTATTCTCATCTCTGCTTCCTTGTTTCCACTGATTTTCAGATCAGTCTAAAGATATTTAGTGAGACTCTGTGTGCTTAAGTGACTTACAAAGCCCAGTAGGGAAATTCTCAAAAATGTTCAGATTTAAAGAGGTGGTATCTAACACACATAACAAAACATTTATTCACATACACATACACACACACACACACAAATACATGCAGAAAAGACAGCCTATGTGATCGCTAAAATCTATTTTCTATTTCTCTTGAGAACACACTCATCTTCATGTCCCAGCCCTCCTTCAGAAAAGTGAGGCCACATGTCTCAGTTCTGGCCATGGGATCAGGACAGAAGTGATATATATTTCTCTTGCAGGCCTGGCTCATAAAAGCTTACAAACATCTGCACTCTTTTTCTTCCTCTGTCTTTCACCAGCTACAGAAGATCAAAGGGAACTCTGGAACAGTGCAATCTAATAGAAATGCAATATGGTTACATGTGAAATTTAAAATTTTCTAGTCGTCATACACACACACACAAAAGAAAAAGTAAAATTAATTTTAATACTGTATTTTATATAATCTAATACATACCAAATATTGTCATTTCCACATGTAATCAATTAAAAATTATTAATTAGATTTTTTACATTTTTTTATCACACTAAGTTTTCAAAATCCATGTGTATTCCACACTTGCAGTACATCTCAGTTTACGCATAGATCACATTTCAAATGCTCGCTAGCCACATGCAGGCTCGTGATGACAATTTTGGACAGCGTGGCTCTAGGGGATGGTGGAGTCCCAAGATGGAAGGAGTGGGGACTCTGAATCACTACATGAAAGGCCACCTCCAAAGTGCTCTCTATGAATTGCTACATATTTACAACCTTACTTAATACATTCCTATTATATAAATGCATGACAATACACTTTCAGATACTTTTACCATCAAATCATTGGCACAGACAGAGGGCACCATAGGAATCTAGAGGAGACAAGATCTCCGTAGGCTGGAGTAGCCCTGGGTGACTTCACAAAGGAAAATTGTATTGGAAAGAAGAAAAACTAAAATAAACAAAAAAGAACAAGGAAGACATTCCAGGGATGAGTCAAGGGCCAAAAAAGTCTGTGCATATAGAGTTTAATTTCACAACAAATTAGTCTATCATAGTAAACTGTTCTTTTAGGAGAATGGTGAAATTATGGCAGAAGACATAATTTGAGACCCTATTGGGACCATTTTAACCGACAGACTGAGTGGATTTGAACTTTAAATTTTCTAAAGTACATCTCATAATATTACTTTTTTACTCAAGAAATATTTTTTAATCCTATGCAGAATAGTCTAGTAGAACTGTTTAAATGAATTAAACTAGAATGACTTAAAACAGAGAAGTCAGTTTGGAGACAATTGCAGTAATTTTGGCAAAAGAAAATAAGGTCTGAAGTAGGGAGTCTGAGAAACAAAAGGGAGAATGAAAAAAGGAAAAAAAACATCTAGGTAGTACCTATCATTCACCAAGTTCATTCACATTTAATCCCCCTTAAAATGTTATGAGTAATATCACCATTTTTACTAAGTAAAAGTAAGCTTAGCGAAGTGAACTAACACATTCAACTTTTCACACTAGTAGATGCTAGACCTAGGATTTAAACTTAATTTCACTATTCTTTCCATCCTAGAAAGAGAGTCATTGTGGACTAATAAATTGGCTTTAAAGCGTATCCATTTGGCGGCACCTAGAAGAGTAGTACAAAGTACAACGGGAGAAGGAACGGTTTGAAGTTTAAGAATATAGGAGAGCAAAGCTCTCAAAGTGGTTAGGACTCTGTGCTTCCACTGCAGTGGGCATGCACGAGTTCAATCCCTGGTCAGGGCACTGACATACCACATGCCGCTCAGCCAAAAAAAAAAAAAAAAAAAAAAAAACTAACAATATTTTTATCTATTGGTGATGAATTGTTCAACTTTTGTGTGTTTGATATATGCAGATACTCTGAATAATACAATATTCTCAAATGTAACTTTGTAAAAGTTCCTTCATTTTTTTTGTCTATAATTCTAAGATTGATTGATGATTTTTCTATTACAAATATTGCTCTTCCATATCAGATCACGATCCCCATTATCATCGCAACCATTTACTGAGCACTTACTGTTTTCTAAGAGTCACATGAGTACTGTAACATACAGTATCTCACTGCATTTTTGTAACTAGAATGAGGTGTTATTATCCTCACTTTGCCTGCAGGGAAACTGAAATCAGGTAGGTTGTCATTGCACAAGGTTACTAAATCATCAAAACTCTTGATGACACAAAGAACAGTATTGTTTAGAAAAATACTGACATTGAAAAACCTAAGTTTAAGTGATCCCAAGTAGACTAGACTCTGAGCGTGAAAAAAACTTTATATCTTGAACAATTCATTTTATTTATATACTTTTATATGCATATCCAAGTGTGATAAAATATAAAATTTATGTCTAAATAGATATCAAAACCTATCTTCCATATGTAGAAAATCAGAATTTTCTTTCTTTTAAAGTCACATAATATTTTTCTGTTATTTGTTTATTTATTTATTTATTTTTGGCTGCGTTGGGTCTTCATTGCTCCATGGGGGCTTTCTCTAGTTGCGGCAAGCGGGGCTACTCCTCATTGTTGGATGTGGGCTTCTCATTGCAGTGGCTTCTCTTGTTGTGGAGCATGGGCTCTAGGCGCACGGGCTTCAGTAGTTGTGGCGCACAGGATTAGTTGCTCTGTGGCATGTGGGATCTTCCCGGACCAGGGCTCGAACCTGTGTCCCCTGCATTGGCAGGTGGATTCTTTACCACTGTGCCACCAAGGAAGTCCTGTCAGCATCTTAGTAGTAAGAAACCATTGTATCATATATAATTCGCATCATTTTTTTCTTTCTTTACCAACAAGCCCCTTAACCATGAAATTTTGGGGAAAAAAAAGAATGAGCCAAGGGTGGGGGGCGGGTAATGGCTAAATGCAATTCCCTAAATAATATACATAACATGGAGAGCTATTGAGAGGTCTTTCTCTTCTTCTTATCAAAATAGTCATCTTCTCATTATGGAATTGACCTCCCAATGATATATTTCAATATCTCTTGAGAAATTCACTGTGTCAAGCTATCAGTAGCATGTCAAGGAAGAGTAGGAAGTATGAGAGGTCCACCCAAGGTGCCAGCAATAAGAGATTATGTTGTCTATAGAAAATCTTAAAACAATGATAAAACCAACTAAAAGTTGATCTGATTTTTTTTTGATCACCATGCACCAGATTTTGAACAATGTCAGTCATACTCCTCCCTGCCAGAGTGGGCTACTCTCACATATCATTTCCCCTTGGTTCCCAACTGGATCATCAGATGCAAAAAAAGAAAATGAGGTTAACGTGGAGACGTATGGGACAGTAAATGCTGCTTGGAGGAGAAGCTTGTCCGTCTTTCCAGGTGACGCTACAGAAGGGTTAACTGATTCCCAGTATCTAGAAATTCTAATATTCAGAGTTAAGAGCTTCACACAGAAGGTTTCTTTAGAGGTTTTCCTACTCACTCCCAATACACAAATAAGAAAATTATAACATCAAGCTTTTGTGTAATTAACGAATCAGATTAAAATTGGCAATAACACACTTCCTTCTTGTTCTTTTCTGTCATACACCACACCCTAAAGCAGAAGCAGGCCTCACAGAACAGCGTTCTCTGCAGCCTGGAGGACTGCCTGGCACCTGGATAATGAGGCAAAAGCCTTAAACCCAAGGTTTTCGAAGCTATACAAATTGAAGTGTAGCAAAATCATTGGTCAGGAACCAAGAGAAGTGGAAAAATTGTGACTTTTTTATACATAACATTTGTGTTCTTCTGGTCCCTGTGGTTACATTCACAGTAGACAATCCGTGTTGACAAACTATCTTTTATAGACTTTGTGGGCTAGTTGCATAGGGCTTTTTTTTTTTTTTTTTTTTTTTTAATTTACCCCTCTGGAACCATGTGGGTAGACAGGTGTTAGGGTTAAAAATTCATATGGTATGTGATAGGATTTTGGTGAGGAAATGGAGCAGAAGGGGTGGACATTTTAACAGCTTGTGAGGTTTTAGAACTGAAAAGGGAAGGGGGAGAAATATTTTGCCCATTGAAAAAGTAACTGAAATATACAATTGTGCATACTGAGGAATCAAAAGGTCTGGCTCTAAAGTTAGAAAAGAAATAAGAAGTCAAAGGTATTTTGTAAGGACTAAGAGTCCATGTAAAATAGGGATTGTTTTTCTTCTCTAGAGATTTTTCTACTTAGCCCAACGACACATTAATTCCATGATTAATCAATAAATCAACATGAGACACACAGAGAAAGAAGTAAGCAGACTCCTGCTGTAATTTTAGTTCTTAAGAGCCTGTCTGCATCTATTCATTTATTCAGCAAGCATTTGTTGTACTCTTAATATATGCAAAAATCCTACTAGCAACTTCGCAGGAGGTAAAGAGATTTTTTAAAATACCAGTGATATTCCATTTAGTCTACAAATAGGAAGCAATATAATAATAAAAATCGTTATAGTTTTTGCAAGCCTCTATATACATCTTTGGGAAGGTGTTTTACATGAGTTATTTATAATACTAACAAAATGACACAGTAAGGCTGGCATTTTTTATTCCCATTTTATAGGAAATTGAGGCTCAGAGAGTCTCAAAGATCACAGAAATGGTACATAGAAGTCAATATTTGAACTCAAATCTTTACTTTGCTATATGAAGAACAATGAAAGCACATGTAGGAAGCAGCAGTATCACAGTACAAAATAATTCAAAGGAAAAAGAGAAGTGTAATTTCAGCCCTCTTCTCTCTGCATCTTCATGAGTTTCAACATCGTTAACATCAATTTCTATTTTTCCATTTATTCAATAATTCGTTTAACCAATATTGATTGAATCCCTAATGATATCTGGTGCTATTTTAGTGTTGGGAGGCAGAGGTAAATAAAACAAAGTCCCTGCCCTAATGGAGTTTACCTTCTAATGTGGAAGTTGGACAGGCAATAAACAAATAAACAACTATAATGTCAGGTAGTGGGAATTCCCTGGCTGTCCAGTGGTTAGGACCCGGCACCTTCACTGCTGGGGGTCTGGGTTCAATCCCTGGTTGGGAAACAAAGATCCTGCAAGCTGCGTGGCATGACCAACATACTAAAAAATAAAAATAAATAAATAAATAAATTTTAAATAATAATGTCAGGTAGTGAAATGTGCCATGAAGAAAAATAAAGCAGCATAGGAATAGAGAAATGGTTCTACTATAGACCATTTACAACAATCTTTCAAAAGACGCCACTCTGGGGAAATGACATTGGAGGTGCTGCAGTAGAGTGAGCTATGCAAATACCTAGAGATGGACACTCTGAGTAGAGGGAAACACTATTAAACTAGAACATATTCAAAGAGGTCAAGGGACAACAAGGGTCCAGTGTGTGTGTGGCTACAGCAGAATGAGTGATGGAAAGATTGGCGGAACTTCAGGTCAAAGGTGGAGTCAGGTTATGTATAAGCCAGATACTGTGGATTCTTGGGGGTCATGAGATTCTTTAATTTTATTTAAAGTGTAATAAGAAGCTATCGGAGAGTTTTGAGCATGGAAATCATATCGTACAATGCACAATTTTTTAAAAATCACGCTGATTGCTAGCTGGAGAACAGACCCTAGAGGAAGCAAAACTGGAAGCAAGAAAACCAATTAGGAGATTGTTTCAGTTCTGTAAGGAAAGGATGACCTTTTCAATACATGGCACTGAGACGTGGGTATCTATATGGGGAAAAAAAGTGAATCCTATCCTCTCTCTCTTTTTTTCTTTTTTTAAATTTTTTGGCCGTGCCATGTGGCATGTAGGATTTTACTTCCCCGACCAGGGATTGAACCCTCACCCCCTGAGGTGGAAACTCAGAGTCTTAACCAGTTAGCGCCAGCTAAGTCCAAATCTTGATCTCTAATTCACATTATACACAAAACTTAGTCTGAGAAGGCTTATAAGCCTAAATGTAATTGATTGTGTACTTTTAATACTATTAACTATTGAATTTTGTCAAATGCCTTTTTTCTTATCAAATGATAATATATTTATTCTCCTTAGCTCTATTAATATTTTGAATTATATTAGTGGTTTTCCTCTTGTTGAACTACACATACAATCCTGAAGTAAACCCCACTGGGTCATAATGAATTTTTAAGTGTCCTTGTCATCTGTTTGCTAATATCTGATTTACAAGTTAGGCATTGATAAGCTATAGTTTTCTTTTTGGTATAATTTTTTCAGGTTTTTATACCAATTTATACTTGTTTCATCATAAGAATTAGGAAGTTTTTCTTCTTTTACTATGCCCAGAAAAAAAGTATAATTAGCTTCATGATAACCTTATCTTTACCTATTTTGTAGAATTTTGTATCTTGCAACTCATACTTAGACTGGAAATTTGAGAGATATGATAGAAAAATATCATAAAATTAGATTTTGCTGGCTACTTCAGTGAGGGGTTACAAATATATATTTGAAGGGAGGCTCTTCAGACTGATATATCCCTTGAAAAGAAAGAAGGTAACAGCAAGAGTTTTTGTTGCAAGAGATCTTATTTTTCCAGGAGCAAGAAACCTAAGACTGCTAAGGGTTATATTAATCATGCATTTTTCAGAATTTGCAAAAGCCCATTAGGTAGCTTCAAGTCAAATAAAGTATAAGCAAAAATTAGGTGTGGGATGGTAGAACTTGTGGAAAATTGAGTTGTGATATGGGAAGAGCTAGAGAAAGGGGGAGCATGATCTGACAGGCCTCCCCAAAACCCCTCCTGCAATGTGCTCTAGCCTGACAAAATAGAGATGCAGACATAGAGAATGGACATGTGGACATGTGGGTGGGAGAGGTAAGGGTGGAGGGAGAGTGGGACGAATTGTGAGATTAGGATAGACGTATATGCACTACCATGTGTGAAAGAGATAGCTAGTGGGAACCTGCTGTATAGCACAGGGAGCTCATCTCAGTGCTCTGTGATGACCTAGATGGGTGGGATGGGGGTGGGGGAGTGGGAGGGAGGTCCAAGAGGGAGGGGATATATGTACACATAAAGCTGATTCACTTCATTGTACAGCAGAAACTAACACAACATTGTAAAGCAACTCTACTCCAATAAAGAAAAACACTCCCTATTAACTGTCAATAAATAAAATAATTTCGCTATTGTGAGATTTTAAAAAAAAGTAATAATTATCTACATTATAAACACCATCCACATGGACAAAAAAAAAAAAAACTATTGCATGATATCACTTATATGTGGAATTCTAAAAAGCCAAATTCATAAAAGCAGAGAGTAAAATGGTGGTTACGAGGAGTGAGGGTAGGGACAGGAGGCTAGGAATAGGAGAGATGTTGTTTAAGGGTACAAACTTGCAACTAGCGAAGCCAAGCAGGACCCTGGGGGGCTCCTAGGCATGGAAGCCTTTCTGTGTTCCCCATTTCTTTTCTGAAAATAGGCTTCAGCCTCCACGACCTTCCCCGAGCTCCAAAGGGCAGGTTCAAACAGTTGCTAATCAGGGAAGGGAGGGGATGCAGAGACAAGGGTGGAGAGGTCAAGAAACAAGAGTGCAACATTGGGACAGGATCCTGGTTCTGCCTCAAGGGATACACATAACAATATCTTTGAGAATGAAAACCCCCAACAAATGGAAGATGTTAACTACCTGAAGAAGCATTCTTCATTCCCTAGAGAAGGTCACTGTTTGATAACCTCAAGAACCACAGAAGCTCATCAGGAGATCACCTGAGGCCAGATTAAAGGAATGCAGGCCCTGCACGCACTGTGATCCCTATCAGCAACCCCGCCCTTGAACCATTGCTATAAAACTCCTCACCAAATCCCCCCCAGGTTGGGACACACAGTTTTGAGCGCATGAGCCTCCTGTGTCCTCCTTCACCCGGCAAAGCGATAAAGCTGTTCTTTCCTACTTCACCCAAAACTCTGTGTCCAAGATTCAATTCAGCACCGGTGCACAAAGCTGGAGTTTCTGGCATCACTAGAAGATAAGGAGGTCCTAGAGATCCAATGCACAGTATAGTGAATATAGACAACAATATTCTATGACAAGCATCACACTTGCTAAGAGTCTAGATATTAATTTTTCCAACCAACTATTATTTCCACAAAAAAGAAATGATCGTTATGTGACATGATAGAGTTGCTATTGCTACAATGGCAATCATATTACAACATATAAATGTATCAAATCAACACACTATACATCTTAAATTTACACAGTGTTATATTTTAAATATATTTCATTTTGATAGATAAATAGATAATAGATAGATGATAGATAGATAGGTGATAGATGGATAGATAGATGATAGATGGATAGACAGATAGATAGATAGATAGATTAAACACCACCATCCACAAACAACAAACTTGGGGGAAACTTATCCTTTCCTGTTGATCTAAGGAACAAGCAAAGACTAAAGCCAGTGTTAGGAGGATGAGAGAAATGGGCAGAGTTCTGAAGCCAATTGCTAAGGAGCAGGAATTACAAAGGGAGGCAAGGGTGAGGATTTTGATAGCAGTCTGTATTCAAGGACCGTGACTACATAAGAACATCCTGAATAGCTGGCAATGTGGAAAAGAATTTCAATAAAGTAGCAACTGATTAGACTGTTACAGCATTTGCATTGCCAAAAAAAAAAAAAAAAAAAAAACAAGTCTGACAAACAGAGGCTTGTCTTTCATTGCTTATTCCCTGGGCTTAGGTAACTCATGCTCTACCTGTTACCCCGCCCCACAACAAACAACTCCTGATAGAGGTGAGAGGCTAAAGTGGTGCAGCTCCTACAAGAGAAATCCCTCTCTATCTCCTTCTGCTGTGGTCCTGGGAAATAAGGAGCCAGGCAGAGTCTTCTGTTGAGCTAATCAAGAAGCCATCTCCCCTGCCAAGACAGAGATTCCTTGAAAAAAAAAAAAAAAAAGTCCAAGTCTGACAAACAGAGGCTTGTCTTTCATTGCTTATTCCCTGGGCTTAGGTAACTCATGCTCTACCTGTTACCCCGCCCCACAACAAACAACTCCTGATAGAGGTGAGAGGCTAAAGTGGTGCAGCTCCTACAAGAGAAATCCCTCTCTATCTCCTTCTGCTGTGGTCCTGGGAAATAAGGAGCCAGGCAGAGTCTTCTGTTGAGCTAATCAAGAAGCCATCTCCCCTGCCAAGACAGAGATTCCTTGTTCTTCCTGCCCAAGAGAGTGTTAGGGACAGTTAAATGTGTAATTTATTAATTGTCAAACCACGTGGAGCCATACCTGGACCGAACCTCAAGGAAAACATATCATCTGGAATGGGCACTAGATGCAGTAGCTAGAAGTGAAAATGCATGTCTCCCACTGGCGAGGAGGGGGTGGTTTTCTAGTTGCAGCTGATACTGTTCTTAAAATCATCAACAGGAACAAAAACACACATGTGCGACCGTATGTGCGTCCCCACACGAGGGGTTAGGAAACCATAAGTCAAATACAATAGACTGTTATGTTTTCTGTCTAGTAACTCTTACCTCCTGGAAAAATTTCTCTTGTCCAATGGATAATCTATTATGTATTGTTCAGACAGGGCCAACCTCACCTCTTCCCTGGCCTCTGTTCTATGTATTGTTCAGATACAGCAGTCAACAAAATAGACCAAATCCCTGGCCTCTAGGACTTCTCATTCTAGCCATTAGAGAAAGTCAGAAACACAAAAATTAATGCATATAAAATATGTCCAAAAATCATAAATGCTAAAAAATCAAGAAGTGGAAGGGGGATGAAAGTACATTATTTAATAAGTCCATAATTGTTTTCTAAATAACATTGATTAGATTTTTATGCACAATATGTTCCATAATTTTGGAATACAGAGAAACTCAGATAGAAAATAATAATCACCTGTGAGTAACTTTTGAAAATTTGTTCCCTTCTTCTTTATCAAAAAAGTTATGAAAGTTTTCTCCTACGTCTGAAGCTTATCTAGTCAATACTGAAAATATTTTCAAACTGATGTAAAATAACCGCCAAACTATACCTTTTCTTTCATTTTATGAGATGGTGAAGAAATCTGAAAATATTCCAAAATTCACTTTTCTTTGTGTAGAAAGACCTGTCAAAGCAGACTCAGTGACTTTTAAGTATTTTAAATCCACCTGTACAGACTCTTGCTATATACCATTCATGTGTAATCATTTGGCTTTAAACCACAGGCAGAGGAAACAATAGAAGGAAAGGTTAGTCATGTAATCATTTTTAAAGAACATATATTAAACCACATTCCCAGAAATTCATGAAGCTTTAAGAAGAAAAGATTGTATGTCATCAGCTTAGCCATGCCGAATAAGAAAACTCATGCATTAAACATCGCAAAAGGAAGTAATACAGCTTTAGTTCAATCTGTAATTTGTGAGCTATCACAGAGATTCTGGCTTGGCACGACTCAGAAATGTTCACTGAATGTCATTGTAAAGGTTTGAGAGGACTCTCTAAGGACCAATTAAAGGATGGAGAACTAGGGAAGATTGTTCACCAGTAGGAAAAGCAAGACTAATGGTGCGATATGGATGTGGTTTTCCAATTTTCTTGTTTTGTCTGTAACTAGGGAAACACAAACCTAAAATTAATAATAATAAAAATAATAGTAAACATCACATTCGCCTGTTTATGATCATTCAAAAGGGATTTTCGTGTACTTCATTCTGGACTTGTCCCTTTAATTTCCAACAGCCTCCACCCCCAAACACCAAACGAAGTCATCGACTGCATTGTCACTACTCCTTTGCCATGTGTGTGTGTGTGTATACATCTATATATATATATATATATATATACACATATATATTTCCAACTTGAGTTCACTTTATTATGACTCAAAAATAGAAATCAAATATTCTTATTTAAGTATAGATACAGAAAATTTTAGAAATATTCTTTTTTTTTTTTTTTTTTTTTTTGGGCACTTTATTATGACTCAAAAATAGAAATCAAATATTCTTATTTAAGTATAGATACAGAAAATTTTAGAAATATTCTTTTTTTTTTTTTTTTTTTTTGCGGTACGCGGGCCTCTCACTGTGTGGCATCTCCCGCTGCGGAGCACAGGCTCCGGACGCGCAGGCTCAGCAGCCATGGCTCACGGGCCCAGCCGCTCCACGGCATGCGGGATCTTCCCAGACCGGGGCACGAACCCATGTCCCCTGTATCGGCAGGCAGATTCTCAACCACTGCGCCACCAGGGAAGCCCTAAGAAATATTCTTTATCAACTTAGACTCATTATCAACCATCAGTTTTCATGTTTTATATATTACACATTATGCATGGATAACTGATACATATCTTGTAGCTTCTAAAGCAGTTGAGAGTATGTAATGGACACTCAAGTGTTGATTTAATTGTTAAACATATGTTGATTTAATCGTTTAATAATTAACTAATAGAGTAATTGGGCTGGCTGGACTATGTCTTTACTATGACCTTTAGGTAAAAAAAAAGACTTTCCTCTCTTCTATGATGTATTGTTAACCTAAACCTAGCTGCTGTTTTTTGAGACTTAAGGAGAAAGTTACTGGGCTCACTACAGATAATGCTTCCTTTCACTTAGGAGTGTCTGTAAGTCTGGACTACGAATGGAGAAGTCTACAAAAGGAAGGGGGACGGAATGGAGGGATAAGCAGGTTTTCTCACTGAGCCCATGGATTTTAATTTTCTCAAACGTGAGGATCTTCTATATTTTTCTATATGCTCACAATGCCTGATGATAAATAATAAATCCTCAAATAATATGTGTTATGTTAAGGAAGAACAGAAATTTAGAGAAAATTTAAATCCCTTGTAGTGACTCTGTCCTGAAGAGTTTCCAACTTTCTCTTTTGTCTCGTTTTCACTTCTGGGTTGCTTTCATGATTTCAAGTTTAACTTCTGAAATAAACCAGAGCAATTTCTGTTCTCAAACTATGGAAGGGTGGAAAGCCTTGCAAAATAGAAAAGTCCAGTACCAGGTCCAGTTAGAATAACAAGTAAAAACTATCTTAGAGTCTTGGGTTGAGTGAAGTCCTGGTCCAGAGGTAGTGGGTGGTGAAACAAAGAGAACTCTGGGTTGAGAGTCACCAGGCTTGTCCTTTTAACCAGTTTGCCTTCCCTCTCTGAGACCCAGCTTCTTCATTTGCAAAAATAAGAGACTGAATCATATGTTGCATTCCAGCTCTGATTTTTTGTAATTCTAACAATTTCCCTAAAGCATGTATTTCACAACCATTTACAAATACCACGGGTACATTTTACACCCACATGCCAAGTATCAAAGTGAGTAAGTATTCCCTGAAGATCTTTTGTTATTCACTTTGCTATGACCGGTTGGTATGTAAAAGGCTGAGTTCCATCCAGTGTAAAGTAAGTCATGAGCACATTTTGTACAGCTACTATAGAAATTGTCACAATACTTTTTTTCTGCTATTAGTTTAAAGGTCCTTCAAATTCAGTAGACTGTGAACTCCTCCAGGGCAGGTACTCTTCCCTAGTCATTTTTATATCACCAATGCATGACATTTAGCATGAAAAAACATTAACATTTTTAATAATTGACCTGGACGGTTTATCCAGGCTGGAGAAAAGCATGCTGACTTGATCTCATTTCTAATGTATGACCATGAAACTCTAGAGGGTCCTCAAAGCTGCCTGGCAATCATACTGTATTTTCCTGGTTCGTTCAAGCAACACTTGTAGATGTTATTTCAGAATTCATGTTCTATCCTCAATCCTCCAACACCCCCTGCTTCATACTTGCTTCAGAAGTAAACAGCCACAAGCTCCCATATGATTCCTATCAGCACCCGTACCCATATGATATTTCTTCCTGCTACTATTAAGGATGAACTGTCCATGCTCCTGAGCAAGTCGACCCACCCAGGTGTACAATAGATTCCATCCTCTCACACCAATGCAAGGATAATCATTCCTTCAGTAATTTTCCTCATTCTCTATAGAATCATCACATTCTCCCTCTCTACTGGATCTTTTCCATCAGTGTACAAACATGTTATTATATCTCTCATCCTGAAAAGAAAACTCTCACTTGACTCCACTTCTGCCTCTTCCTGCTGCTCTATTTCATTTTGGAATCCAATCAGACCTCTCACTTTTTTTTTTTTTTACTGAATCTACACTTATCAAAGTCACCAATGACCTCCACCTGCTGTTAAGTACGCATCCTACTGAATCTCTCAGCAGCAAGGGGCTTCCTTAAAACACTTTTCTTATTTATCTTCCAAGACACATACTCCACTGGTTCTCCTAGTGGCTCACTGCATTCCTTCTCAACCTCCTTTGCTGGTTTCCCCTCATTTTCCAAAATGGTGGACACCAAGGCGCAAGCTTTGACCTTCTTTTTGTCTATCTTTGTATTTATCAGAGCCACGCCCATGGGTTTTAAAATTACTAGAATGTTGGGCTTCCCTGATGGCGCAGTGGTTGCGAGTCCGCCTGCTGATGCAGGGGACACGGGTTCGTGCCCCGGTCCGGGAGGATCCCACATGCCGCGGAGTGGCTGGGCCCGTGAGCCATGGCCGCTGAGCCTGCGCGTCCGGAGCCTGTGCTTCGCAACGGGAGAGGCCACAGCTGTGAGAGGCCCGCGTGCCGCAAAAAATAAATAAATAATAAATAAATAAATAAAATTACTAGAATGTTGACCACTCCAAAATTTATACCAAATGTATACCTTGAGGACCAACTTACCTCCTAATAACCAAACTTGTATATCCAGTTGCCTCCTTAACACCTCCCCTCTGAAGTCTGATAGGCTTCTCAAACCCAGTCATTCCTCAAATCAAAGTCATAAACTTCTCCCTCAATCTGTTTCTCTCTCAAGCTTTCCGTCATAATTATCACTCAGCGATTCCAGTAGCTCAAGCCAAAAACTTTGGAGTCATTCTTGATTTCTCTCTTTCTCTCACATCGCAATCTGTCATCAAATCCTGTGAGATACAGCTTTGAAATATATCCTCAACTACATAATTTTTTTTTTACCACTTTCACCATTCCGGCTCAAGACACCATCATCACTCACCTGAATCATCACAATAGCTCACTTCTTTTGGTGTGCTCTCCTAGAGAAAATGCTCTCTGCACAGCAGCCAGAGTGATTCCACTGTGTCAAAGAGGTCAGAATTCTGCAGTCTTTTCATACGTCCCTCAAAGTAAAAGCACAAGGGGGACGTGGAGCCTCGTCAAAATTATCAAAAGCCCCTTAAAACTTCCACGATCTCCTCCATTCCCCCTTGCCATCTCCTCACCAGCCACAGTGGTCCCCTTGCTGTCCCTTGGACACTCCAGGTACACTCCTATTCAGATCTTTCTCTTGCTGTTTCCTCTGCCCGCAACGTTCCTCTCCCAGGTGGCTTGCTCCCTCAATCCCTTCGGGTCTTACTCAAATGTCAACTCAATGACATTGTCTCAGTCCTCCCTTTTTTTTTTTTTTTTTTTTTTGGCCACATTTTTTGCGGGATCTTAGTTCCCTGAACGGGGATCGAACCCATGGCCCCTGCAGTGGAAGCACACAGCCCTAACCACTGGACCGCCAGGGGAGTCCTTCAGCCCTCCCTATCTAACATTTCAACCCTTCCTCACCAGCCTTCAGCAGTCTCTAACACCCTTTTCTGCACTATTCTGGAACATAGTAAGAGCCTGTTAAATATATATTTAATGAGTGAACCAAAAGAAAGTGAGCAACAAAAAGTCTGTACTAGATACTTTTTCATTTTATCAAATGTCTCAGATTCATGAAGCATTGCCTAAGAAAGTCCTCTAAAGTCTTTCTAGAATTAATAGATAGGAGCTATTTGTAATTAGCATATAAACCTTTTGGAAACAATTGGTTTCCAAAGGTTAGCATCTTACTTAAAATAGTTTGAAAGACAGTTTGAAGAAAATGCTCCTTGTGAATGAGAAATATTAACAGGTGAAAATTATCCAGAAATGATGATAGTTCATCTTTGCTACAGACTTAAGCTGGAATTCACTTTTTTTTTCTCTAAGAAGACCTAGAAAGAGGAGGACAAAATTTAAATGTAATTTGAATTAGATCTTCAACCACTAAAGAAAAAAACTTAGACAACACACCAAAATATACAGTACCTACCTAGTACATACACAGTAGGGAAATAGCACATGGAAATTCCCTTCCTCTAGTACATTATATATATTATCATTTTGTAAAGTATTTTCATAATTTACCATGGAAACCATTTGTCATATCACAACCACAGTATTTTCCAAAGCAATTTAAAATATCTATCCCTGGGGAACTTCCCTGGTGGGTCAGTGGTTAAGAATCCACCTGCCAATACAGGGGACATAGGTTCAAGCCCTGGTCCGGGAAGATCCCACACGCTGTGGAGCAACTAATCCTGCATGCCACAACTACTGAGCCTGAGCTCTAGAGCCCATGTGCCACAACTACTGAGCCTGTGTGCCACAACTACTGAAGCCCGCACGCCTAGAGCTGGTGCTCCATAACAGGAGAAGCCACCGCAATGAAAAGCCCACGCACCGCAACAAAGAGCAGCCCTCACTTGCCACAACTAGAGAAAGCCCGTGCGCAGCAAGGAAGACCCAACGCAGCCCACAATAAATAAACTAATTAATTAATTAATTAAAAAACTTCTATCCCTGGGACTTCCCTGGTGGTCCAGTGGTTAAGAATCCGCCTTCCAATGCAGGGGATCTGAGTTCAGTCCCTGGTCGGGGAACTAGGATCCCACATGCCACGGGGCAACAAAGACCATGTGCCACAGCTAGAAAGCTCGCATGCTCTGGAGCCCTCATGCCACAACTAGAGAGAAGCCTGTGTGCCAAAACGAAAGATCCCACGTGCCACAACTAAGACCCAACGCAGCCATAAATAAATAAATGTATATATTTTTAAAAATAGATCTATCCCAATTATATAGCTTTCTGCTATAAAGAAAGAGATTTGGCTACTAAGTAGAATAAAACTTAAGACTTTCTTTTTTGCTTATTTTACTATTTTTTTAAGGAAAGACATTACTACTTTGGCATTGCCTTCATGAATTACCTTATTTAATTACTATTGCAAATATTTCAGATATTGAAAAATAAAAGTCATGAACACAGTTGAATTTAAATTTTATACTTCATCCTGGATATTAAAGGGTAAAAGGGTGGTAACTTGGTTAGTAACTTCTTATCATATAATGTAAGTGAACATTAAATGAAAAGAAATACAATCATTATTTTTTTGAGGAAAGAAGATGTTTGGCCACCTTCTGATGATTTCTTAGCCTGGAGGGAAGCTTCTGAATATAAGCTGCTAGAATGACAGTGGAGAATTGAAGTTCAGCAAAGTCTGGAGAGACTTAGGAAAACAAAGAAAGAGGGTTTAAAAAAAGAAGAACTATGAAATTAATCCAGAGGGCCAGGTTCTCCTGGTTTCAAATGAGCTCTTGAACTGCAGTCAAGCTGCTCAAAAATGGGGGTTGCTGATTGAAATTTTGAGGAAGTGGCTTCCTACTTCTGTTTATTAGTGATTTACCCTTCCTCCAGACATTATACTACCTTCTTTCAAACCTGCTGCTGAGTCTATTGTTTAGTGGACGGTTTTCATTTACCCATCAAAGCACCCTCTTGCCCTTCTTTTCAGAGTATTGTCCAGGGGTGCATACAGGAAGATGAAAAGAAGGATATGACGTCGATGGTCACAGGCAGAAATTAGCTACAGTTATAAAAATAAGTAGTAGATATCCAGTGGTTTTGACTTTCTTCTCTTTGAACATCTCCCTGGAGAGCTGGGGCAGGGAGACGAATGTCCCTTCAGTTCCTATAAAGTTTTCCTCTCTAGTTAGTCATAAACCTGAGTGACAGAGAAAAGATGATCCAAGGCCCCTGCTGCTCCTAGAAAAAGAAACCTGTTTAAGAATGCTTTTACATAATCTTGCACAGAAACCATCATTATATGTGTGCAACTTCTAGCTCCACCCAAAACCACTGCCAATTAAAGTGACAACAGTCCTAAAAAGCATGCTGAGAATCATTTCTCCAACCTCTGCAGCCCTTCCTTTTTTGGATAGAAGGCATATAATTTCTCCTTTCTTTCTTTTGGTTATATCCCTGTGCATTTCCACTGGTGGATGAGGTAAAAACCTTGAACTCTTGTACTAGCCTCCATTCCATGGCAAATTGCCATATAATGGCAGTCGCATCCCCTGTATTTTCATATAGGGCCATCAGCCTTTCTTAAGATTATAAGATATTAAATGTAAACATTATATTAGCCATTAAGATGGATGAAAACTGATTTTTCAAAATTATTAGTCTGTTCTGCTTGTACTTGTGATAAGCCACGAAAAGAGGTGAAAATAAAAGCTACCTAGAGTGATGATATTGCCACATGACTAGTCTGGAGCTCTCAGACCCCAAATCACAAGCTTGTGAAAAGTTAGCCAAAGGGAATAAACATCCATATTAGTAGTCTGGTTGGCAGGGAACACAAGCCAGGTATGTATATGCACATGTGTGAGTGTGTATGTGGCTGTGTGTATCTTGCTACTTTCTACTGATACACTTTGGAAGGCCTGCTTCATCCCTATGTAAACTATGCAATACATTCCCACTTGAAGCAATGGGAAACCAAATAAATCATAATTAACAGATTCTATCCTGAACCAAATGCCAGCCTCAACCCAATCTCTGTGCTGGATTTTGCTCTGCTGTAGATTGTACATAATTGCTTTAATTGGCCTGAGTAAATAGGAATCCCACCTGCCTACTGGCATGATATTTGTGTGTCCTCCCTTGTCTCTGTTGTGGCTGAAAGATCATAGCCAAGCAGAAACACAACACACTTTTCACTTTCACTCTATAACTCGCTATCCCCACCAAACATTACTCTGGCGAGGACGTGCTGACAATCCTCTTATGACATGGCATTTGTCAGAGGTGTTTCAAAAGTAGCTATAATATGTATGAATACTCCCACAATATTTGCATTATCCAGCCAACAAGCCATTCAATCTGGTCATCCTTACCAGAAAGAGAACCTCAAACTTGACTCACTATAACGTGACAGAAAACTTATTTTAGGAAAAGTAAAGTATCATTGGTGAAATGTGGCCCAAGCACTGCTGAGTGTCCTGGAAGGTCTAAAAAGTACACATTCCTAAAGATGAGAAGGCCAAGGCATGAAGGTTTAGAATCATTCTGGAGATTTTCCAGAGGATAGTGGGAAACAAGAGTGAAAGTGGTAGTTAACGCTGGTGCAAAACAAGGACTACTCCCTGAAGAAAGGGTCTGGAGGAAATTTAATACAAGTAACTGAAGTAACTAGAGAGATGGGAGAATCTCAGGAAAGTAAAATTTGAAAAGTTGTCAAGGTTTGTAATTTATATAAAAGCTACGAATAGGGCCTTCCCTGGTGGTGCAGTGGTTGAGAGTCCGCCTGCCGATGCAGGGGACACGGGTTCGTGCCCCGGTCCGGGAGGATCCCACATGCCACGGAGCAGCTGGGCCCGTGAGCCGTGGCCGCTGAGCCTGCGCATCCGGAGCCTGTGCTCCGCAACGGGAGAGGCCACAACAGTGAGAGGCCTGCTTACCGCAAAAAAAAAAAAGCTATGAATAAGGTCAATTAGACTTTGTCACCAAATCAAAAACGTTCAAAACCAGGACATAAGCCATGAAATTTGAAGGAGATGTTATTAGGATAAACCAATCACCTTTGTGAATAGTAAATTTATGATACAGATTTCATCAAGGAGTGGCATGAACTAGAAGTTATATATGTTGGAAAGAGATCAAAATGATAAACCTGTAGAGAAAGGAAATCAGGTTATATGTCTCTGAGGTTTTTTGTTTGTTTGCTTGCTTTGCTTTTGTTTTGTTTTAAGTAAAAGTAAATGAAGACCATGATGTTTTCACACAAAACACCATTTTATGTTCTTATTAGCCTGTCAGCACTGGACACAGTGGACTGTTGGTCTCATCTAAACAGATGTTTCCTTATTATGTCAATGTCAAGAGTATGGTCTTACGCCCACTTGCCGGTTTGAATCTTGGATCCACCACTTACCAGCTAATGATTGTGGTAAAGTTACTGAACCTCTCTATGCCTTCATTTCCTTAGTTCTAGAATAGTAATGACCTGGCCCCTCTGAGAGTTATTGTGAAGATGAAATAAGATACTCCATGTAAAGCATCTAGCACAGTGCAGGATATATAGCAAGTGCTCAATTAGTTTTAAATATCACCCATAATAAATAAAATAAGCCATTTACTCTCAAAATAATAAAGTGACAGGCCCGGTGTCTTAACGATTCACCCATGCTCTGGGAATCCTTTTTCCTCGTCTTGATGTATCTATCACAAAATGTTAAATCAATGAATTTACCCATCTGTATAATCAGCTATTGCCACAAAAATACTGCATAACAAATAATCTCATACTCTTGGTGTCTTATATCAACAAATACTTATTTTTCTTGTTCATGGGAGTTCAAGTTTTGCTCATCTCAGCCAGATTCAACTGGGTTTGGGTCTAGGACAAGAGCTAGTTCAGACCTGTTCCGTGGGTCTGATTCTGGGGTCAGACTGAGGGCCAGCAGCCACTGGGACAGATTCTCAGGGCCATGGCAGAAGTGCAGGAGTAAAGCAAAACTGTGAAAGTGTATTTTAGACTTCTAGAACATTCCATGGGCCAAAGCAAGTCACATGGCCAAAGTTGATATTAAACGGGGCAGTAAAGCATCCTCTACCCTCAGGGAGAGAAGGGAGTGAATGTGTGCTGAACAATAATCCTATCGCCAACTGATAGAGAAGGTGGGAATTGTAAAAGAAAGAATACCATTGTAAAGCGATTATACCCCAATAAAGATGTTAAAAAAAAAAAAAAAAAAAAAAAAAAAAACGGGGCAGTAAAGCATCCTCTACCCTCAGGGAGAGAAGGGAGTGAATGTGTGCTGAACAATAATCCTATCGCCAACTGATAGAGAAGGTGGGAATTGTAAAAGAAAGAATACCATTGTAAAGCGATTATACCCCAATAAAGATGTTAAAAAAAAAAAAAAAAAGAAAGAAAGAATAGTGTGGGGAGGAAATCCTGCCATTTGTGACAACATGGATGGACCTCTAGGGCATTATGCTAAGGGAGATAAGTCAGACAAAGACAAACATTTATCCATGGAATCTAGAAAAGCCAAAGTTGTAAAAAAGGGTGCCGCGGTGGTTACCGGAGGCTGTGGGGGGCAGGGGTTGGAGAATTAGGGAGCTACTGTTTAAGGGTGCAAACTGGCAACTAGTAGATAAATAAGTTCTGAAGATCCAAAGCACAGCACAGTGATTAGAATCAACAATACTAGTAGACAATTCAAAGTTGCTGAGAGACTAGGCCTTAAGTGTCCTCACCACAAAAAGAGGATGATAATTAAGTGATGTGATAGACGTGTTAGCTAACACTATCGTGGTAATCATATTCCAATATATCAAAGTATCATACCAACAGATTGTGAAGCCGAATCCAGCCTCTGTACCCGGACATTGAATTAAATCTCAGAGACACGGTGAAGTAAAAAAGAATAGCTTTATTTCTTTGCCAGGCAAAGAGGGCCACAGAGGGCTAATGACCTCAAAACTGTGTGTCCCAACCTGGAGGGGGTGGTGAGGAGTTTTATAGCAATGGTTCAAAAAGGGTGTGATCAGCTCCTGGACATTCTACTGACTGTCCATGGTGAAGAGGTCACCGGGAGTCAGCATCATCAACCTTCTGGTTCCAGCCTGTGGGCAGCATACTGTTAATTTCTCCCACCTGGTAGGGGTTTCAGCATCTGCAAAACAGCTGAGATATTGTTATGTATATCCCCTGAGGGGGAATCAGGACCGTGCCCAAGGCTGCACTATTGTTTCTTTTGACAGCTCCTCCCTTGCCTCTGCATCCCCTCCCTTCCCTAATTAGCAACTGTTTGAACCTGCCCATTGAAACTCAGGGAAGGTCACTGGAGGCTGAATGAAGCCTGTTTTCTGTCATCAAGAAATAGGGGAGGGGTCTTCTCTGGTGGCACAGTGGTAAAGAATCCACCTACCAATGCAGGGCACACGGGTTCCAGCCCTGGTCCGGGAAGATCCCACATGCCTCGGAGCAACTAACCGCGTGCGCCACAACTACAGAGCCTGCGCTCTAGAGCCCGTGAGCCACAACTACTGAAGCCCACATGCCTATAGAGCCCATGCTCCACAACAAGAGAAGCCACGGCAATGAGAAGCCCGCGTATCACAATGAAGAATAGCCTCCACTTGCCGCAACTAAAGTCCGTGCATAGCAACAAAAACCCAACGCAGCCAAAAATAAATTAATTAATTAATTTAAAAAAAAAATAGGGGACACAGGAAGGCTTTTGTGCCCAGGAGACCCACAGGGTCCTGCTCAGTATCAGTCGTACACCTTAAACTTAAACAATGTTATATTTCAGTTATATCTCAATTAAAAATAAGAAAAAAAGGAATTTGGGGAAAGATCCTCATTGTAAAGCAGATAGCCAGAAATCACACTCAAGATGCATTTTTCACTTTAAAATGAACAGAGTCAAATTTGACAAATACAGAGGGAAAATATAGTGGGAACATTAGGCTATTCCCTAGGAAATCCAATAGACCCCAGCATCCAGAGCTTCTAGAAGGCGAGTGGCATGATCTCAAAAGTACTCATTGCATTGACAACATGAAAATGGTAACATTATTACTCACTCAAGAAATATGCTCCATTCAACAGTGTGCTTATGTCTTTCAATTAATATTTCTTAACGGAAGGATCTATGCTGTTCAAGAAATGTCATGGAGCCCGTGGAACCATGGTATGGCCTCATTTGTCTTAACTATAAAATACCTTGTTAGAATTTGCATATCAATAACAGCAGCAACACAAAACAACAATACATCTTTAGCCCAGCCCTATGTTATGAAAAAATATTAGAAAGAAGCAAAGTCCTGAAGGAGATAAAAAGATGCTGGGACCGTATGTCCAGAAGCAAATGCACTGCGAGGGTTCTGGTCAAGGACATCAGTTACTTTGTAAGTGAATTGGAAGTCCTCATTCTGCTGTAGCTTAGAAATCTGATTATCCCAGAGCTTGTAAGAAATCAGCTTTAATCCTCTTTTAAATGTCATTCAACACGTTCTCTGCTGCACATGGGATGCAAATGAATTTCCTTATCAGATCCTTTCTAATTCATTTTCCTTCCACAGGACATTCTCAGAAATTATTTAAGACTGGACTCTGAAAATTGTTCCAATCTTAAATAACATGTGTTTGAAGCATATTGTCTCTCCAACCAGCAAATCACTCCTGCGTCATTATTCAAAAGCAGAGTTTCTTGTTACTCCACATAAAAATTAAACATGAAATTTTTCTGACATATCATGTCCACATCTAAGCTTCTCTCTGTATATTTCAGAGTTGGCTCAAAATAAAATTTAAAAATCTCAGCATTGTCTACCTTATTTGAAAGAAACCAGATTTTCTTAGTATTGTGAGATCATAGCCAAGATTGCAAGGAGTTGGGGGATATAATTCAAGTTTTGCTTTCTTCAGATAGAAAAAAATAGTACTGGTAATTTCCCCTCAAGCAGACCAAAAGGAAAATCAGCATCAAAATGGAGTCCAAGTCCTTGGTTTTGAAACAGGAGGGAAGGAGGCAGGGCACAACTTTTGAAAGAATGACATAGCCCGAGGACATGACATAAATTGATTAGAACAAACGAGCCCAAGATGGCGGACAAGTCGACTTCCACTAGACCTTGAGCCTCAGTATACCCATCTCTGTAACACATCAGCAAGCTAAATGACACACACACAGGCGCCATGACAGTTCAAAGGCTGAAGGTAAGGATCAAAAGTGGGTGGTGACCCAATTCCTGGAAATCCCTGACCCTTCCTAAAATAGCTGAAATACTCCTCCCACTCATTAGACTATGAAATTATCCACTCCTATAAAAACTGAGAACTCCATACCCTAGGGTCTTTTCTCACCTTCTAAGATGGCCCACACTCTGTCTGTGGAGCGTGTTTCTCTCTAAATAAATCCACTTCTTAGCTATCACTTTGTCTCTCACTGAATTCTTTCTGCGATGAGACATCAAGAACCTGAGCTTCATTACATCCTGAAACCAGGTGTGTGATCTCAGTTGGAAGAGTGTGGGTTTTGACCAGGTTCAAGTCCCCATCTGAGGTGCACGGTTTCAGCTTCAGTCCCAAATCTATAGGACAACATAGGGAAAACTACATTTTCATAAATTATTTTCAGTTGGGAAACAAAAATTTGCTGTTGTACTGATAATTAGGCCCTTTCAAGAGGCATAGCTGTCGAAATGTGCCTTTAATCAGTATAAGATACATAGTGTGTATTATCTAAAACTAAAGCTACACAGTTGGTTAAATCCATGATTTGGAGATTTAAGGTGAAATGTATAAAGTTTTATTAAACATGTGCGGACCACCTAAGGAAGACTCGGGATGCATGATTTATATTTCTCTTTTTGCTTGGACCTTGATGCTCGGGTAAGTATTAAGTGATTTCATCTACTCTATACCAGTATTATGTTTTTGGTCTTCTTAAAATTTACCTTGTTATTGAAGATCAGTATTAGGTTTAGAGCTGGGAGAACGTCAGTCTGTAATTTCCCTAAGATACAGCATTTTTTTGGTATCACCTGGACATTTTATATATATGATATAGATGAAAATAGATACCTATGTGAAATTAACATGTATGACTCCCAGTATTTGAATCCCATTCCCATGTTTCTGAAACCGAGCAGGACCCTGTGGGGCTCCTGGGCACAAAAGCGTTTCAGTGTCCCCTTCTCTGAGTTCCAAAGGGCAAGTTCAAACAGCTGTTAATCAGGGAAGGGAGGGGATGCAAAGACAAGGGAGGAGCGGTCAGAAACAATAGTGCAGCCTTAGCGGCAGGGTCCTGGTTCTGCCTCAAGGGATATACATAATGTTATCTTTGAGCTCTTCTGCCGAATTAAAACCCCACCAAATGGAAGGGGTTAACTACTTGATGAAGCAAGACCCCTCATTCCAGAGGTCACAGTTTGCCCATCATCACCTGAGGCCAGATGATCTCTGGATTGAAGTGATGTGGGCCCTGCACAGCACCCTGATCCTTATCTGCAACACGCCCCTGGACTATAAGATTCCTCACAGGTACCCCCCCCCCATCCCTCCCACACCCCGACGGGTTGGGCCACACAGTTTTGAGGGCATTAGCCCTCTGTGGTCCCCTTAGCCTCACAAAGCAATAAAGCTACTCTTTTCTACTTAACCCAAAACTCTGTCCCCGAGATTTATTTCGGTGTCGGGGTACAGAGGCCAGATTTGGCTTTGAGTATTCCTCACTGAATGGGTTTTGGTAGAAGAAAAAACCTGTCTCCCAGGGTGGGGGAATTAAACATCTAGATACTTGTTTATTTGGCCTCTTTTACAGCTAAGCAGTACACGTGAACTGGGATTGGTCAATCAGCCATAGCTGCCAAAGGTTTGATTCCCTGAGCTAACAGCACAAGACTCAAGAGTGTGGAGGATCCATGTTGGAGGTGGTAACAAAGGTTCAAGATAGACTCCAGTGTTCCACAAGCAGAGGCAGTCTTGACCTCACTGGGATGGTAAGGCCTCCTGCCCTGACTAATATGGGTCACCTTGGGCAAGTGACTTAACTCCTTTAAGCCAGTTTCCTCATCTATAACTTGTGGGCAACAATAATGAATACTTCCTAGAATTTTGGTGATAAATATAAAAGATAATATACGTAGGTAGCGTAGTATCTGGCACATAGTATGTGCCAAATCAATCGTTATTAAGAAATACAGGCTCTTCCCTCGTGGTCCTGTAGTTAAGACTTCACGCTCCCACTGCAAGGGGTTCCGGTTGGATCCCTGGTTGGGGAACTAAGATCCCGCATGCCTCGTGGCAGGTGCTGCCAAAATAATAATATTTTTAAAAAGAAAAGAAATACATTTCTGTGGGGTCTGAGTAAGGCAAAGATATGTCTGTTTATTTCCGAAGCATGACAGTTGGAGTGGGACACCATGGTAGGCACCCACCATGGTCAGCCATTGGCCTGAGTCAGTTAAACTAGTATTTAACCTCGTGGAGACAGCCATTTCTTTTGTTCACCTTCACCTAGACCAAGGGTGATATAAGGACCTTAATATATCTAGTGGCGGGTATTAAAGGAAAGGCAGAGATGGGAATTCCCTGGTGGTTAGGACTCCGCGTTTCCACTGCAAGGAGCACGGGTTCAATCCCTTGTCAGGGAACTAAGATCCCGCATGCCTTGAGGCACAGCCAAAAAACTAAAAAAAAATAATAATAATAAGGAAAGGCAGAGACACAAATATATAACAATAGGAAGAAACAGAAGAGAAATGATCGTCTTAAACCACTTAAGAATGTTGCCTGGAGAATATTACAAAATTCTAGCAATCATTCTTCCCAGCTTTAACATTTTGGGATACAGTAGGAATTCTTGGCCTGAACAAGAAAATATTAATAAAATGTCCCAAAACAAGTGTCCTAGCCCACGGAGTGAATGCTTTCCCAGTTCCGAAAGTCACACAGTATCACTCCCACAGCATTCTATTAGTTAAAAAGAATCACTAAAGTTAGCCTAGATTCAAAAATAAGCAAAACACACGCATACACACACACAAACACTTCTTGATGGAAAGAGT
>NW_006778796.1:3036066-3051974 GCF_000442215.2 Lipotes vexillifer
GTAAAAAATTTTGCAGACATGCTTTTAAAACTCCATATGATATATTATTATATTTATTGTATTTTTGACTCAGGTTCTAGGTTTTTACATATGTATTCTGGGTCTGGGATACTGAACATACCACATATTTTGAGATTAAGACTATAGCTCAAACATTATTTAAACAAAACTATTATATAGCATGTAGTAGATATTTTTAATCAAGGCATCTTTTACCCTAAATTCTCTTTTCAGAGTTTGGAAATATGTAGCAAATGTAACAGACAGAATATATTAGCAAAAAGCGTTTGTCATAGCGGGAACTTTCTCAAAATAATTGTTAAAAATACAAATTAGATGTAAATGCTATGTATTTTTGTAGGCAACAGATGATATTAAATAGTCTTGTAGATAAGGTTCCTGCAAACTTCCCTCCCTAGAATTACCAGTGCATTAGGAATGATGCATTTGTTTAAAAGTGATGTCCTTAGCTTAAAAGTTTGTATAATCAATTCTATGGTTCACATATTTTGGCATTATTTTTTTAAATACATTTATTTATTTTATTTATTTTTATTTTTGGCTGTGTTGTGTCTTCGTTGCTGCACGCAGGCTTTCTCTAGTTGCAGTGAGCAGGGGCTACTCTTCGTTGCGATGCACGGGCTCCTCATTGCGGTGGCTTCTCTTGTTGCGGAGCACGGGTTCTAGACACGCGGGCTTCAATAGATGTGGCACGTGGGTTCAGTAGTTGTGGCTTGCAGGCTCTAGAGTGCAGGCTCAGTAGTTGTGGCTCAGAGGCTTAGTTGCTCCGTGGCATGTGGGATCTTCCCGGAACAGGGCTCAAACCTGTGTCCCCTGCATTGGCAGGTGGGTTCTTAACCACTGCGCCACCAGGGAAGCCTTTTGTCATTATTTTAATTAGGAATTATTCATCACAATTTGTTCCAGATCAAGTCTAATGTCTGAGTCTGTGACCCTCTGCCAGTTCATTACTTTAAAAGAAACTCAATTTAATATTCATTGACAAGTATATTATCCTTATTTAGGGAAGACAAATTGTAGAGCTGACCTAAAAATGATCAGATACAAACAAAATTCCCTAAAATTGACTCTCGCCTCATGCTTTTGGTTTGATATGGTATGACCTGCACTTCTGCCCTAATGTAATTCTCTTATCCAGTTATCATCCAAGCAGTCCCATGGGAAGTTCAGGTTTATGCTTTGAATGTGAGTATCATTTCCTTCCTCAGAGCAAAGAAAACATGAGAGTTTCTTGGGGGAAAAAAGCCTTTATCTGAAGGACAAAATGATAGCCATGTTCTAATATAAAACTGGGGGAAAATTTTTATCTGTCAAAGAAGAGTTAGAGGTTGAAAATGTGAATAAATTATTATGATTCTGTAACTTGATTTTTAATGCCATGAATCAAAGCCTGGGCTGTGACCATGTTGTTTAAGAATGGCCCTCTTCATCAAGTCCCAGAAAACTAACCTACACCATCCTCTGTCCCACTTCATGATGTCACATTTTGTTACCACATTTGCCTTTCATTGTATATGGTTTTGTACCCTTAATTAACTGTTTTATATGAATACTGTTTCCCCAACTAGATTGTAAATTCCCCAAACACTAAAAAGTATTTGTATACACTTCTTAATGCCTTCCTCACTATTTAATAAAGTATTGGATATAAATATAATGGGCCCTTGCTAATTATGTAATTGTTTTTTGTTTGAATTTAATTAAATTATTGAGAAGTAACATGTTAAACTTGCATCTAAATAGAGTCAAAAATAACAATGAATATCAGAAGCAGTTTAATTTTGTATAACTAATCTCTTCAAAGTAAAACAAAACTTTGATGACAAAAACATCGTCATGACCAATAATTATCATTTATGTTTTGACAAACAATTAATTTTTCAGCAATAATACAAGCTAAAGGAGTAAAATAATAACAAACAAACAGTAAATTGTCAGAGAAAATAAGTGAAAGCTGAAATAATTCTGGTGATTCAGCTTTGTTAATTAAAATCTCCATTTAGTTATCTCTTTAGTAAAAACAAACTAAAAAGCGTGACTCAAAGAAGACAATTTTTAACCTAGATAAGAATGTCATGATGGGACGTGGAATGAAAATTTCAGGAGCTGAAGATGTTCAGTTAGACTAATAGAAGGTCAGAGCATGAAGAAATCTTAAAAATGCTCAATATACCAGCCTGGCATATCAGAGCTCAAGAGATTTGCTATACATGTAAAAATCGGTGACTAAACCAAGAATAGAAAAACTCTCTGTAAGTGGTCTTTTTAGCACAATATACAGATATTCACTCATCTAGCACGAATAGTAATGCACATTGGCTTAATTGTAAATGCTGTTGTTTGGAATCACCTAAAAACTTCTTTTCCAAGGAATGTCTCAAATTGTCCATTTATCATCTTTTTTCACCCCCTGTACAATATGTCAATAGAGTATTTACTGCTAACCTTCCAAGTTGGTAGAGGAAACATACCTGTTTACATCATCTAGCACAAAGAAGAAACGTGGATTGAAATGGACTCTTTACCGGTCTGAGACTACTTATTGCCAATAGATAAAGTTTGGGTAATCAAGTGTTAACTTTGTATTCAAATCTCTCATTATATTCTTAAAAATTAATTCCACTAAAAATTAATGTAAAATTTAATTATTAAATGCATATTTTAATAAATACCTTAGCTTGTATTCCATGAGCATTCTGGCAAAAGAAAGCAAGCATTAACCCAAGTGAAGGGCTTCTTTCATTAATTTAAGGTATGTCCAAAATATGTAATCAAAAAATAAGTTTGACAATGAATGCTGGAGAGGGTGTGGAGAAAAGGGAACCCTCTTGCACTGTTGGTGGGAATGTAAACTGATACAGCCACTATGGAGAACAGTATGGAGGTTCCTTAAAAAACTAAAAATAGAACTGCCATATGACCCCAGAATCCCACTACTGGGCGTATACCCTGAGAAAACCGTAATTCAAAAATAGTCATGTACCACAATGTTCACTGCAGCACGATTTACAATAGCCAGGACGTGAAAGCAACCTGAGTGTCCATCGACAGACGGATGGATAAAGAAGATGTGGCACATGTATACAATGGAATATTACTCAGCCATAAAAAGAAACGAAATTGAGTTATCTGTAGTGAGGTGGATGGACCTAGAGTCTGTCATACAGAGTGAAGTAAGTCAGAGAAAAACAAATACCGTATGCTAACACATATACATGGAATCTATAAAAGAAAAAATGGTTCTGATGAACCTAGGGGCAGGACAGGAATAAAGACGCAGACATAGAGAAGGGACTTGAAGACACGGGGAGGTGGAAGGGTAAGCTGGGACAAAGTGAGAGAGTAGCATTGACATATACACACTACAAAATGTGAAATAGATAGCTAGTGGGAAGCAGCTGCATCGCACTGGGAGATCAGTTCTGTGCTTTGTCACCAGCTAGAGGGAGGGTGGGAGGGAGACACAAGAGGGAGGGGATATGGGGACATATGTATAGGTATAGCTGATTCACTTTTTTATACAGCAGAAATGAACACAATGTTTTGTAAAGCAATTATACTCCAATAAAGATGTCAAAAAATAAAAAATTAAATTAAATTTAAAAAATAATAAAAAAGATATGATATATTTGGAAAATATATCATAAGTAAAAATCATCAGAGTACTCACACAGAGTCGGTAATCAATAAATATGCATTTAATAAATAAGACTGTTTTCTTCTAGCTAGTGATAGAGCTTTATCCCTTTTTGCCTGTGGACTTACTGTCCAGAAAAATTATAAAAACCTAGTACAAAAATAAGTAAGAGCACCAAAAAGTAAATTATCAGGGCCACATGTAGATGCATAAAACAGACAATACATGCTCCAGTAGTTCGGTGGACAGAGAAATGCTTGGCGGGGGGGTGGGAGGAAAGGATGACTCACATAACTGGACTGGATGTTGTTGTTACAACAGAAACTCCTCAGAAAAAAATAAGAATGATTCTGCAATTAAATCCTCTGAAGAGTTGTTTCACTGTTTCCATACAGACAGCTTCTGAACGCATCATCGTAGGACAGCATAGCCAACTGAAGTGCAAAACTCCTTTCCAAAAAACGCCTTTTCCTTATTACCTGAGGATCAAATAATAAATAATAATAATAAATGCAGCTTGAGGAGGAAAAGCCACACTCCCATTTATTCTTTTTTGTGTTTTACCTTAAAAGAAGCTTTGATATTTTTATACATCAGTCAGCACCCAGCTCATTTCCGTGCCGGTGTGTTAATCTTCTCTCTCTGGACACTTGGGATATTAATATCATCCTCTGTAACAATCAGCAGAAGAAATAAAGCATTTACGCAAATACCGCAAATTAGATTAAACTGCAGTTCTGATGTAACCCCGTGACACACAGTTTCTTGTGAATTAAGCCAAATGTACAAGCATTTAATGACTAATCCTTTTAGGTATTTTAATGCCCAGATGAAGATTTATTGAGGAGAAAGGGAAAGCATATGCGGTTTTCCGTTAGAGCCTGCCTGCGGGCGGAGGATTGAGCAGATTGGCTTTTTTTAATTAATATTTCAGTTCTTTGTGTTTTGGCGGGCAGGTTGCACGTGGCCCTGGTACTGAACGGACAGCTCCTTTCTCTTAGGCTGTGTGCTGGGGGCTAGCAGTGTAGGAGGGCAGTGGCAGACCCAGGAGAGAGAAGAGAACGAAGGGGCGGGAGAGTGAGATCGAGTGCTGACTCCCCCCGCCCACGCTCCACACAGCCATAGGCTTTTGCCTCCTCTGGAAATTAACCTACTGATGTATATTGGTAAAATCAGTCATACTAGAAGCCTGCTCAGTTCAGCCACAAAAGAGGAGGAGAAAGCTTGTTAGACCCTCCTCCCTCCCCTGGGCTTACTACAGACAACTTTTCTAATGCTGGAAGGAGACCTTTGAAGATAAGAAAGGCAAGTTCGCCTGCATTTTAGGAATCCCTCCTGCAGATGGGAAGATTCTAACTAATGAAATCTCCAGGATCACATTTGTTTTTAATGTTATGAAACCTTGTTGAATAAAGTAATACATGCCAGTGGAGTGTGTGTGTGAATACATGTGTACATACATGAGTGTGTGTGTATATATCTGTAAGTATATAGAGAGAGAGAGACAGGGAAATGGAGTAGATATAAATATAGATAGATACAGACACAGAGCCTAATCCATGAACTTAAAAATATCAGTGATCTTGAAAAACTACTCCTTTTTAATTTAATTCAATTATACACTGTTTTCAAACAAAGTTTGAACTTTGTTTTAAGGTTCATCTAGAAAACATATATATATATAAGGCTCATCCAGGTATAAGAAAAAAGATGCAAGGAACTGTGAGCTATTGGTAACCACACGTTGTGTTCATTTAAGGGCCTTGAAACATTAAAATGTTATCACAGAAATGTGAGTTGGAAAATTTAAGGATTTTTCTGACTGTGTGTTCAACATCATTGCTGATGTCCTCTGAGTCTAGGTCTCATAAATAAAATACTTTAAGTATATATCAAATATGTCACAAGTTTGTGTTAAACTAAGACCTACAACTTGTTTTTCTATTTACATTTCTCCCCTTATGGCAGATATTAATTACTATTGTTTCTTATTTTCAATTCTCCCCTTCTTCTGGGCAAATAGGGAGATTACACTCTCCCTGCCCTACAGTTAACCAGAGCCACATAACTAGATCTGGGCAACATATTTCTGGAACAAAGGATAATTTACTTGTGCCAGAACCTGCAGAGCCCTCCCCAACCTTCACCTCGTGATAATGCGAGATAAAGATCTCACTAGATCCCTGAGGCTATGGAAATTGAGGATAGCCGCCCGCCCGCCCGCTGGGTGAGGTCTCCAAACCCACAATGGATTGTGTGCTTGAGAGAAATAAACTTCTGTCATGTTAAACCACAGAGATTTTGGACTTGTTTGTTACCACATTGAAGCATGTTGTAATTTGGCTAATAAACTCCTTTAAAAAACAAAACAAAACAGTAAGCTGCCCATGGTCAGAATTGTCAATGATTGACATTTCTTGGGACATTATAAACCAACGCTCTTCAAAAGAAATAAAATGCAAGCCACATAAGTAATTTTAAATCTTTAGTAGCCACATTTTAAAAAGAAAATAGAAACAAGTAAAATTACTGTTAATAATATATTTATCAATATATCCAAAATATTATCTTTATAATTAGAGATATTTTACATTATCTTTTCCATACTAAGTATTTGAAAATCAGGTGTGTATTTTACACTTACAGCACATCTCAGTTTGGACTAGCTTCATTTCAAATTGCCAGTGCCTTCTAGTCAAAAACCACCAAACACATGTCTGTAGCTGAAGAAACTGGGTTTATAACATGTTGTAGTAAGGGAGGACACACATCATGAGGAATCACGGAACACCCAATAAAGTGTGTTAGAGAGAACTTATAGGATCTGGATCTTGGTTGGGTGATTTCAGGGATGGTCCAAGGGAGCAGAGGTTCACACTAGATTACGTGCTCTCAGAAAGAGGGAGAACTTCATGATTGGGTATATCAATAAACTTTTTATAGAGAGGAAAGACTGAAGATAAAGCTCTATTGGTTAAGAAGCAGCAGTCACCAATATTAACCAAGAGAGATGGGCTTCCCTGGTGGCGCAGAGGTTGGGAGTCCGCCTGCCGATGCAGGGGACATGGGTTCGTGCCCTGGTACGGGAAGACCCCACATGCAGCAGAGCGGCTGGGCCCATGAGCCATGGCCGCTGAGCCTGCGTGTCTAGAGCCTGTGCTCCGCAGCGGGAGAGGCCACAGCAGTGAGAGGCCCGCGTACAGCAAAAAAAAAAAGAGAGAGAGAGAGAGGTGTATGCCGAGCACTTTTGTGTTCTGTGTTTGGACATGCTTATAGAGTAGTCTTGTTTCTGTCTTGATCCATCATGGTCACAGAGTGGCCCTGTCTGATGTTGATGTTCTGTGAGATGGTTTGTGTTCAACCAAACACCAAGATCTGACTATGAGTGTCAGGCCAGCCTGTAGCAACACCAGGGCCTAACTGATTATACTAGTCCAACTCTTGGACACTGGGTGGGGGCGGGGGGGGGGTCAGTTTGTTTTTTGGTTTTTTTTTCTCAGAGTGCCTGTGTTAGTCTGCAAAGTCTGCCACAACAAAATGTCAGTGACCGAGTGGCTTAAAGAACAGAAATTAATTTTCTTACAGTTCTGGAGGCTGGAAGTCCAAGGTCAAGGTGTCAGCAGGTTTGGTTTCTCCAGGAGCCTCTCTCCTTGGCATACAGATGGCTGAGTTCTTATCATGTCCTTACACGGCCTTTTCTTTGTAGGTACACATTTCTGGTGTCTCTCCCTCTTCTTATAAGGACATGAGTCATATTGGATTAGGGCTCCATTCTTACGACCTCATTTAACCTTTTTTTTTTTTTTTTTTAAATATTTATTTACTTACTTGGCTGTGCCGGGTCTTAGTTGCGGCATGTGGGATCTAGTTCCCTGACCAGGGATTGAACCCCGGGCCCCCGGCAGCAGAAACTCAGCGTCTTAACCACTGGACCACCAGGGAAATCCCAACCTTGATTACCTCCTTAAAGGTGCCATCTTCAAATATAGTCACGTCGGGGGTTAAGTCTTCAATATATGAATTTTGGGGACACAATTCAGTCCATAACAGTGCACAATAGCCACATGTGCCTAGTTATTACTGCATAAGACAGCACAATTATTTCAGACAATCTGAAATTGATTGTGTCTATTTGCTAGAGTCACACTGACTGGAGAGATTTCCCAGTAGAATCCAAAAGATTTTGCAAATTTCACTGCTAGTAAAGGAGCTCTGGATTTTCTTTGGTCTTTCTTTTCCTTTATGTTTCTTTCCCCTATAATGTAATGTACTGACTTCATGGTAGAGTTCTATAATCAGGTGTGAAGATGGCCCAATTTTCTGCATTGGCGTGGAGTTGCATGAGCAGTTAAATAAAATGGGTGAAACATCTTTCTGCTTTTTAGCATTTCTTAATGCCCAGTCAATGAATCACTTCTTTTTTTCTTTTTCTTTTTTTTTTTTAATGAATCACTTCTTAAAAATAGATTTTATGGTGTCATAAAACCCTAACTCTGTCATTTCAAGTCACCCTACTGATATTCTTTCCAACCAAGTAAGAGTCATAACACAGCCTCTGTCTCATGTTTGATATACCATCTTGGGAAGAGATAAGATTACCTTTCTACACTTATTTCCTACTAAGCCAGTAGTCCTACTTATCTGTGGAAGTATGAGTTAGGTTCCATGTTCTCTGGAAAAAACACAGATTTTGGAGTTACCTTTGGTTTACTAATTTTGTAAAGGGAGAAAAAAATGGTAACGTGAATAATTTGAAATCCTAGACTTCTTTAAAGCTTGGGTTATTTTGGTCACCATAATCTATACAACAGTGGTAAACAAGCATATGGTCAAGGTATACAATTTCTTCATCTCAAGAATTTTGAATTTTGCTGCCAGCTGTATCTGAGATACACTTGACCTCATCAATGAAAAGTCCATTAAAATGATGTCTCTCTATCATCCTGCATGACTACACCTCCTCTATCACCAGAGTCCAGATAATTAATGGAAGAGCTTCTTCCTCTAAGTCAAAACTGGGGCTTCCCTGGTGGCGCAGTGGTTGAGAGTCCGCCTGCTGATGCAGGGGACACGTGTTCGTGCCCCGGTCCAGGAAGATCCCACATGCTGCGGAGCGGCTGGGCCCGTGAGCCATGGCCGCTGAGCCTGCGCGTCCGGAGCCTGTGCTCCACAACGGGAGAGGCCACAACAGTGAGAGGCCCGCATACCGCAAAAAAAAAAACAAAAAACTGAATGTACCAAAGCAGAGAAACTACATGTGCTTAGTTTTGTCACCATCTAAATCTTAGCATTCAAATTGGAACACACTCCTAAAAGCCAGGGAAAGAAACCTGTTCTCTTTAACTGCTGGCACATAAATATATGAGAAGTAGATAGTGTTCAATCATACAAAGAACTGTACACTGTATTATTTATCAGAATGTCTGCATTCATTACAGATATTTCTAATATATGGCACATATTTAATACATCACAGTCTATACGTGTTTCCAGGGTCTTGTACCAGAGAGAAATCTCAGTGCTAGGTTTAATCTCTAATTCCTCCAAAAGGGAAGGCTTGAGAGGTGTCATTTTCACATCTGAAGATCACAAAACATTAAGCCATACTGTCCCACGTCACTGAACTTCTTAAAATGGACATTCCGTGACATGATGTACTCCCAGCCAGGTTAGCAGGATACCCCTCAGGGGAAAAAGCTCCAAGTGGGTTGTCTTCTTTTCTGTGCTTATTTCTTCCTTCAGTTAAGACTCTCTACCTGAAGACAGAGAGAGAGAAAAGGAGTGAGTGGTTGAGAGAAGAAAAGGAAATTGATGGAGAGAGGATTACCAAAGGGCAGGAATGGCGATAGGCTGTTTCTGGGACGGCAAGCTCCATCCTTTGCAGAAAACATTAAGAGACAGAGGAGATTTAGTGTGTCTATAGGACTTCCCTGGTGGTGCAGTGGTTGAGAGTCCACCTGCCGATGCAGGGGACACGGGTTCGTGCCCTGGTCCGGGAAGATCCCACATGCCGCGGAGCTGCTGGGCTTGTGAGCCATGGCCGCTGAGCCTGCACGTCCGGAGCCTGTGCTCCGCAACGGGAGAGGCCACAACAGTGAGAGGCCCGCGTACCGCAAAAAATAAATAAATAAATAAATAAATAAATAAATAAATAAATAGAGTGTGTCTATAGGTTCCCTCAAGGCTTTCTGTGAATCCAGAATGGAGAAGTGTCCCCTTCTGATTCTAGACTTCTAGAACACAGTCTTCTGACGTGGAAATTAGTAGCAATGTAGACATTTCTGTGAAGACAGACAAACCAGAATTTAGTGTTGGAAAGGATGGTCGTGGAAGAGACACAATACTCCTCATCACGATTAGGGTTGATACAAACCTAATGAGGCAACTTGACCTACCAGCAAGAAGGTTATTTGCAGAAATAAATCATAACCAATCATTTTAAAGCGCACTATCAGTTACAATGTTGTTTCATATACACGTACCCGCATTTAATATAACCTGGTTGTGAGAGAGAGCTAAATGGTTAAGTAACTTTTCTGAAGCCACAGAGCTAACCGGCGGCACGATCTATGTATTCTTCATCACCCTCTACGTGCCCGAAGGGAAATCAAAAGAGAGAAATTTATCTTAACAATTCTCTAAGGACCACATGAACCCTGTAACCAGAAATGACTTTGGAGGAAGGGGCATTACCACAGGCCACCAAAAATGGCAGGGCCCAAGTAGAAAAAAAAAAATTTTTTTAACGGAACGTCTTGTTGGGTAAGATGTGCAATAAAGCGGAACTGGTACACATTTCTGGACAATATCCCTGGGCATTCCAGGCAGCAGACACATAGTTGGAAAAAAAGGAATACGGTAAATATGGGTGGACCAGGAGTTTCAAAACAGAGCTATTCAAGGGTAAGTAAAAGACAGACGTGAGGTTTAAACAGCATGCACAGAGCGTGGAGATTCGGCAAGATTACATAATGAAGTCGAGAAAGTGTAAAAGCAAACGCTAGCGCAGCCAAGTTGAAGAATAAACGGGCGATTGCACCAGAGATTAAGATAAATAAAATAATAAGGCATTGTTCCAGTACATAAGGAAGAAAAGGTCAATGGAAAAATAAATGGGACCTCTGAGAGGCTGCTGGGGTAATTGACAGAAGAGGAAGACAAAGCTCTTTTAGTTTAAAAAAAAAAAAAAAAGGAGGCCTTGGTTGCCTGGTTGCCTCAAAGCTCCCCGAGGCTACTAGGAGGAAGGAGAAGCAGAGGCAGGGGCTTGGGGTCGGCAGCCAGGCAGACCCACAGGGGTTGCTTAGAAGGTAGGTGATGTGATATGTGCTAGGGTGACCAGGACTCAAAGTACTGCAGATGGAGAAGCACACACACTCCCCTCCCCCAACCAGGGCACTGAGAAGATGCCCAGGATATTGAGCCAAAGGTGAGACAGAAGCCTTTGAAGATTAGCAGGGAGGGAGCTAAGACAGCAGAATCCCAGGAAGGCATATGGGGACCCTGGGGCAAAAGTCGGGGGAGAGGGGGAGGAAGGGGAGGATGAAGAGGGGGGAGAGAGAAAGTGAGAAGAAAGAGAAGAAACAAAATTCAAAAAAAATTTAAAGACCAAAATGTTAATTAAGTCAGGAGGAAATACAAATTAGCCATAAAAGAAGCGGGAGGGTGCGGGTAGCGAGTGGTCCATTCCCTGGATCCTGAATGAGGGGCTCTGGACTGAGGGGATGCAAGAGTCTGAGTTCTAGCTCTGGCTCTGGCCTTGTCGCTCGCTTAGTTGTGTGACTTTATACATCATATGTCAGCCAAGAGTAGGATCCTGTGACCTCTGAAGTCCCTCCCAGCCGGGTTTTCTTTGGTGCCATCTGTCCAAGGCCTGCAAAAATGGACCCTAGGGAAGCAAGGATGTCCTACTAATAAAGGCTCTCTTCTGGGGCCTTCTTAACAATCCCCTCCTTCCAAATAATAATACCTAACATTTATTAAATGCTCCTCTCAGTCCAGGCTAATCACAGAGATGATAGATAGATAGATAGATAGATAATAGATAGGCAATTTTTCCACTTAAGCCTCACAACAGCCAGAGGAGCTAAGTGTTAGTAACTTTTTTTTTTTTCATTTTACGAGTGAGAAAATTAAGTAACTTGCTCAAGTAGATCCCGGGATTGAAGCTCAAGTTCTGTGGTTCCAAATCCAACAGTCCTATTGCCGCACAATTAGCCATCTCGGTTACGAGGGGGTCCCGGAGGCCAGCAGTGGATCCACAAAGCCACAGCCTCCGTGGGACTGGGAAGCCTGTATAAGAGGAGCCCGGCGGGTACCTCTGGCTGCCCCTGTGGCCTGGCTCCGGGTGTGCGCCGCAGCCTCAGAGCATCCATGCGGAGCCGGCCAGCCTATGCCACTGCCTACCGGCGATAGAGCCAGAACCCGACCTGCCTGGGTAGGGCAGGCAGACTCTGGAAGCCCCACACGCAGTCCGTCACCAGGAAACTGAGGGGTCAGATCAAGGAGCCTGGATTTGCGGCCAGAGGCGTCAAGATGACCCTCCCTTACTGCAAAAGAAACCTGGGCCGGGCCTCAATGTGGGTATGTTCTGTTAGGCATCTAGAAAGGAATGGAGATGTGGGATAAAAGGAGGAAATTGAAACCTGGAAAAGTTTAGATGCCAGAAGATGTAGTAGGGGAAAAAAAAATCTGGATTTGATGCCAAAAATCACTGAGTTAAAAGCTCGTGTGACCTAGGCTATCACTGAAACCTCTTTGACCCTCACTTTCACTGCTTGCCTACCTGCTGGGCGAGGGAGGGTCCTGGGCTTCAGGGTCCCCGTTTGCACTCATACCTACCTCATACTGACACTAATATACACTCTACCTACCCCAGAATACTTAACTCATAGGCATGCTGTAAGGATACAATGACACCATGCTCGTAAAGAGCTCGGAACGGATCTGACACGTTTAAATGCTCAATGTTAGCTGTTGCTGTCACTTTACTGTTATTCTTTGCTCTATAAAAAGAAAGAAATGGGGAGAGGGCGTGTTCTCGGCATCAGAGGAGTCAACATTTGTAAAAGTGCTTAGTAAACGAAGGCTCCATTTACTGAAACGGCGGCCGGCCGACTTCCCAAAACCCCTAGTGCGCTGCAAGGCTAAACCACCCAGGGAGGAGAGAGCACGCAGCGCGGTCCTTTCCGAACTCATGCATTTCTTAGCTAAGAGAGGCAAGTTTCCCTTGGGAGAGCCAGGCCTCAGCTTCCTGTCACAAAGAGCACAGCCAGCCCAGAGGTCTCCAGGCGCCGCGCCCTCCCGGGCTCGCCCCGCTGCCTGGGGGTGAATGCCCCCAGACCACGCGGGGACGACAAGGCAGGCGCTGCAGGCGCCCCGGCTGCGCTGCGGGGAGAGGGTGGGAGCCCCGGTCCCACCAGGCAGCTGCTGCAGAAACGAGGAGGCCGCCCTCTCGGATGAGGGCCTCCGCTCCAAGTTTCACTGTTATCAAAGGGAAGACTTCAGACGGGAGAGTTCTTCTGTTTAATTTTCGACTAATACGTTCGCGAGGCTTTTTAATTGCTTGCAAATGCATTTTCTCTGTACGATTACGGAATCCATGTTGCCTGTGGGCTGCAAGGCTAAGGCGGAATACAGATCCGCATTAGGCTTTTGACAGTCAGACCAGAGGGCGGGGCGGTAGGGTCCTGCCGGAGGAGGTTTTACCGAGGTGGAAAAAAAAACAAGAAAGAAAGAAAAAAGAAAACGGAGTTTAAAAAAATCAATGACAACTCTTAAACTGAAATGACTGGGGAGTCTATCAGAAATGTTAATTTCCCCTAAATATCCCACAGCTCTTTTTAAGAATGGTCTGCCATTTCTCGTTTGCAATTAAGGTAACGTTTTTCAAAAAGTGACCCTTCCGTTGTTGAAGGAAGAATGGGGATGCGGGTGGGGAATACCAAGAGAAAGAAGAGTTAGCAAATCCTAGCTGGAAAGGAGAGGGGAGGGACCTTTAGAAAGACACCCAGAGTTGGCACCAGCTGAGGCTATTAACCGAAGTAAG
Source organism: Lipotes vexillifer (assembly GCF_000442215.2). Classification (NCBI taxonomy): domain Eukaryota; kingdom Metazoa; phylum Chordata; class Mammalia; order Artiodactyla; family Lipotidae; genus Lipotes; species Lipotes vexillifer. The sequence goes on from NW_006778796.1 coordinate 3,049,770, forward strand.
AAAGGCAAGTTATTCACTTCTGGCTCGGGGGTGGGGGCGGGGGGGAGGCGGAGTCTGACCCCGCCCGAGCATCTATATACCCACGTTGCCATGACTTTTCTCCCTTAATATCCTGGTCCTGTAACTGAGTCAAGTTTTCGATGTCTGCCTCCTGCCCAGAATTTGCCTGATTTGGAGCACTCTTCTCTGTCCACCTTGGCTAATCAGAAAAACTGAATGAACCAGGGATTAGGATACTGCCTGGTGGACCCAGCATGTTTCCCTTTCCACCACCTGAAGGATTGACACCACCCACCCACTCTCCCACTGTTACTACTGGTAGATGCTAGGAGAATCACACCAGAGTAGGTCCTTGAAGAAGATGTTGCCAGGTCATTAAAAGCTTGAGTAACTGTGAAACTGGGGCTTCTTGAGCGAGGGCCCTGAGGGCTCCCTGTGTGGTTGGCTCTTGGAAACCCCAGGCTGAGTTTGTCTTAGAAGACCATCCAGGGTGGAAGTGCTCAGAAAGCAGGAGATTCACAAAGAAGTGAGGGCAGATAGAACCGGAATAAACACCACTAAGATAGGACACAGCAGTTGTTTCCTTTTTTTTTTTTTTTTTTTGAATCTCTAAAGTCACCTCTGCTCTTTTATGTGCATCCAGAATAAGGAGTGAAAGGGGCTTGGAGGCTTGGAAGGGTTAAGAGAAGTACTGATGAACGGATCTACACCTCTTGGTCACTTTGTGGAAAGAACATAGTGGATTTTTCAGTGTTCCGCTGTCCTCCTGTCTTCGTGATCATGAAAATTGTCTCCTATTGTGCCAGCTCGTGTCTGGGCTCTGGAACTGTGTGCCCCACTGGAGCAGAACACACTAAATTTCATTCTTAGACAATGTACACACATGCTCTCTTAAGGCATAAGTTTAATGGTTCAGTCTCATCTCTACCTTCCTCTAAAGAGGAAGGAAGAAAGAAAAGAAATGAGGAAAAACAGAGGGAGGAAAGAAGATACTATGGCTGATGTATGCGTATATCCAAGGAAGTATTTTTGGTTGAAAACACGCCCAAATAATTACAGTCCTGAACCACTCAACTTCGCTTAGAATCATGCAAGCAATTTTGTAGGAAAAGTCTGTTCAAGCAACAGGAGAACAAAGTCCATAGAAAATCCATTTGGAGGAGCAAAAGAAATCCCAAGTAGGAATAAGAAGAAACAGGAGGAGGAGAAACACATGTTTAATAAAACTAGGGATAGGCACTTGCTTGTTGTTACTTGTCCACAAAACTCAAACACGCACTGAGTGGCAGATCCTTTCCATGGAGATACTTGGGACTGGATGAAAACTGGGGTGACCAGTATGGCACCAGCCTAGAAGCCCAGGAAGGGACTTGAGCTTTCTACACCAGAGTCTGAACTGTAGGAAACCATTCAGAAACTCTCTTCTCTAGCTATGGATCCTAACCAAAACAAACACGTTAGATATAAAGATTTCTCTGCTGATTCCTAAAGTGACTGCGGTGGAACAATCCCTCCTGGAGTGGAGCGTGGACCCAGGAGGCAGAGCAGAAGCGCTGGGTGCTAAGAGAGACCCTCTCCAGCTTCTAGGGTGCCGGGCTGGCAGGGTTGCTCTGTGCTTTTATGAGCTATCTTGAGTGCACAGGAGAGGGCCCGGCTTTGGGCTCAGGCTGGGATGCTCACTACCGGTTTCCCCAGGGAGGGAGCCCCAGGCGATTGTCACTGTGTCTCCAACTCACCGTGGCCAGTTAATTCAATTACACCTCCCGCTGGAGAATGTGTGGCCGGTCGCTCTCCCGGAAAGGGCCAAAGCAGAGAAAGGGGAATTAGCTTTGCTGAAAAGCCCAGCCTTTAGGTCAAGCAGGATGGCACTTATTAATTGCTCAAGACTATTAATTGGATGGGAAGGGAAGATGGTGGGGGGGACTGTCTGACAGAAACAAATCCCGCGCGCGCTCATCACACACACACAGACACCAAGCACAGCACACACCTGCCTCAATGAGTTTCTTTAGAAAAGGGGCGCGCCAAGCAACCTCAGAGCAGATGGAAGGGAGCTGCTGACCAGTATGTGCATATGGCGCTGATGATTTCCCCAACTTCTCTTTCACGGACAAACAGCTTTTTTTCTTTTTCTTTCTTTCTTTCTTTTTTTTTTTAAGTTGGGATGAGGCGAGAGGGAGCAGTTGGCCAAATGGGGTTTCCCTA
>NW_006778796.1:3051984-3066493 GCF_000442215.2 Lipotes vexillifer
AGTTTAGACGCTGGTGTGGGAAGCTGGGGCACTGGGATGGAAGAAGAGCTTTCCAAAGAAGCCATAGGCCCTGGCAAAGTAGACTCCTAAGCTAAAGGAGATGCTGTTTACCGTCCCCGCTTCATCTCCTTTAAATACAAGTTTTTTTTCTCATCCCTCGTGATCTGTACTTTCCTCTAATACCATGGCGTGGGGGGGGGGCGGTCAAGAAGCACAGTAAATGAAGCCTGGACGCCTTTTGTCTTGGTACCTAGAAGTCACTCAGGAAAACCGGGTGGGGTTAGGGAATGGAAGGGAGAGGTACGTTTGCCAGTTCTTCGGTGATGTCCAGAAGGGTTCAGACGGCCGGGACAAATGGAGGTCATTCTGTGGATGCACTCAGCTCCAGGCCAGAGCTCATTACCGGGAGTACCAGAAATGCGGGGGGCCGCATGTGGACCTTCGCCCCGACAGGGCCAAACGCAGAGGCCAAATGCGCTGGGACAGCAGTCAGAGCAGGCGGCCAAGATGTCCTGAGCCTCCTGGTCGTTCCCGAGGGAGAGGGTTTTGCGTCTGCTGCCTGGACCTAAGCCGGGCAAAGAAGGTCCCTTCGCCTTCAATGAAGATGTATCTGACAGTAGGGGAGTTGAGGGAGGGGTTTGCGGCTTGTCTGAGAAGGGGCCGTCCTTTCCCATTTGAGCTGGGATTTACTGGGAAACCAACAAGAGCCACCAGGAAAAGCGCGTCTGGCCATTCCCCAGATAACCTGCGGGCCCTGCACATTCTTCTGGGGGGAGGTTTGTACCTCCGCAGGGGCGGGCGTTCCTGGGGTAAGGTGTTGGGGGCAGGCCCTGGCTGCCACGGACACGTATTTTGTCTGTGGGTGGAATATAGAGGCCTCTCTCCGTCCTGGCAAACAAAAGATTCCACTGCAAGCATTTTGGGAGTCAGCCTCTCAGTGGCAATGGCCTTTATCTTACCCCTCCTACTTAAAGATCAAGTTGGTCATTCTTCCTTTTCATCTTCGTTGAGCTGACTTCATTAGACCAAAATATGGAATTTCAAGAAGTTGGGAGGGGGGCACTTGCGCACCCTGAAAAGGGGAGCAAGTGTTGGCAGCTGATCCTTGCGCAGGACTGAAGCATCACGGATCTCCATTTCAGACAGTGCATTTCAATTCTTGTCATGTGGCTTTGTCCATTTATATAAAGCAAAGAGTGCTGAGTGACAGCCCCAGTTAGCCTGCATGAGCAGATCCTAATAAACCCTCCCAAACCCCGACCTAAAAAAAAAGAAAAAGAAAAAAAAAAAGCCACATGCCTGCCTGTTTGCCTGCGGCTTATTATTAAGACACCTTCTCAGCTTAAACACTCAAAAGCTAACCAAATGAAATGGCAATTAAGACGAAATTACCCCTTCTATCTCTGAGATGAGTCTGGGGCCAGCCGATTCTTAGGAGGTAGGCAGGGCTGGTGAGCGGACTCAGCAGAGCCTCAGTATTGCGGGCCTGTAGCCACTGCTACCCGCTCTAGGTGCTAGACCACTTGATGCGGGAAGATGAATTTTGAATGAAGTAAAACTCAAATACTGTTTGGAAGTCGAGAAATCCACCGAGGAGACGGAGATAAGTGTGCACTGCCTCCTTCATGCCCTCTCTTTGTAAAATATTACTTTCAAACATTTAAGGGTTTTGGGGGATAATGGTATTCAAATACCTGGTGCCCCTGCTAAACGGTCCATACAACACAGCCCCCCGCCCCCCATTCAGCAGTCTTTTCGAAAAAGAAGTAGGAAAACACAAAAAGAGGGGGAAAATGGGTTGGGTTGAGGAGTGGAAGACAACGTTTCACCTAAATGTAGAATCTTGTCACAAGTCTTTATTCTCTTATATTTTTCTTAAAAATATTGCCAGTTACACTATTTCTTTATGATGGAAACTTGGGACTGTCCATCATGGTTATTTGTTTTAAAGCTGCTGAAAGTGTAAGCTACTGCCAGGTGTTGCCTTTCAAAAAAGGGAAAAGAACGCAAATTCATGTAAATATGGAAAGAGGAGTATTGTTCCCACTTGGGCAAAGGCAGATACCCCAAGTCTGGGTGAAATTGATTTGGGTACTTGTTAGAAAAAGCAGCTTTCAGCATCCAGGGAGTGGAACCAATAGGCATGAACACTTACTTGTGTAAAAGGAAGCTTTAATTAATATATATTTCTATCTCTAATATACACACATCGGGGCTAGATCTTTATCTTCACAATAAAATGTGTGCAAATGCTCTCTGCAGAGATGAGTCCCCACCTCAGTCGGTATAGAAAAGCATGATAAAGGTTGGAAAAAATGGATAAAAATGTTGAAAGAACCTCCAGTTCCTTATTAGGCGAAGATACAATATTTATTCCTTGTCTCCTGGGATAAATCTCTTCTGCCTATTGTCCGCCCAGTTCTCAGTGCTGATGCTTAATTTTCAAAACTTCTATATTACCAAGGGACCTACGACATCAGCCAAAGAAATACTCAGCAAGTACAAAATCTGTTCCAGGGAGCTGCTTTTGTGCAGAGGGAAAATTTTGTTCCTACAGGTTTTTAAGTGGGTACGAGGCAAGGAGCTATCTGATCTGGGCAAAGCCATTACAATTTAGATCTCTATCTATAGAACACTTTTTTTCCTTAAAAAAAAATTGGAAAATACAAGAAGTTTGGATTTTTTTCCCGATTCTTTTTTTGGAGGGGGAAATTGCATCGTAAGCTTTCGGAGAAACCCAACATGTCAACTACCTTTCCGGGACTAGTCCACGATGCCGAGGTATTATTACTTTTTTTTTTTTTTTTTGAGCGCGCGTGTGTGTGGCGGCGGCGGCGTGGCGGCGGCGGTGGCAGCTTCCCCTGTCTCTAATTTATATCGGACCGTTACGTTTAATTATAATCTGGCTTTCGGGGGAAGTTAAGGAAGGAAAAGGGAGAAAGTTCGTTATGACATCTGTCGCCAGGAAGGGCAACTCTCTGCCACGTTAAGAAACATTTGGCATAATGAGGGGAAAAACATAATCCTAATAATAAAGAAAGGGAGGAGGGGGTGAGAAAAGAGATAGAAATGGGAAAAAGATACTCAGAAAGGCAAAGAGATTGATGGGGTGGGGGGCGGTAGGTGGACAAGGGGGTGGGGAACACGCACCCCTTTTGGAATGGGCTTATTCTAGGAGACTAAAGCAGAAAGGGGGGAGTCGGATTCCCTGCCCCAAATGGTTAAGAAAATGAGCAAGTTGGGCGATTTGCACAGACTGGATTTTTTTTTAATATATAGATAAAAGATTTTGAGCAGCTGCGGCAGGACATCCCAGCGTGCACAGCCGCGGCATCTCGTCGTTGGCAGCGGGTAGGAGTGGCGAGGCTCTGCGCCTGTGGACGCTCTCGGTCTGCTGCCCGCAGCCCCGGAGTCAGTGGCAAATCTGGATCCCGGGGCCGGCTCCCTGTGCAAGTTGGGCAGGGGCTGTGTGCGTGTGTGTGTGTGTGCGCGCGCGCGCGCGCGTGTGTGTGTCACCCGCACCTATATAGGGTGGGGGATATTTTTCCGAGCTCTCGACTGTGAGGACGAGGCCGCCCACCCCCAGTCCGCCTGCTCGCACAGGCTCCCCGGCGAAGGCGCGCAGCCCGGCTGCGGCTCGGCACGAGCCCTGCGCGCTCGCGCCCCTCGGAGAGCCGGAGAAAAGCTCCCGGCTCCGGGACAGCCGCGCCTCGGTTGCAAAATGACAAACCTCAAGTTTTTCTGCTCTCCCTTTTCCCCCTCTTCCTTCCAGATACGTCACGACGGATCAAACAGCTACCGTTTGATGCAGCTTGGCTGTCTGGAATCCGTAGCCAACTCCACTGTCGCCTATTCGTCCTCTTCCCCTCTAACTTATTCCACCACCGGCACCGAGTTTGCGTCCCCCTACTTCTCCACTAACCACCAGTACACCCCGCTCCACCACCAGTCCTTCCATTACGAGTTTCAGCACAGCCACCCGGCCGTTACTCCCGACGCCTACTCTCTGAACTCGCTCCACCACTCGCAACAGTACTACCAGCAGATCCACCACGGGGAGCCCACCGACTTTATTAACCTGCACAATGCGCGGGCGCTCAAGTCGTCCTGCCTGGACGAGCAGAGGCGGGAGCTGGGCTGCCTCGATGCCTACCGCCGCCACGACCTGTCCCTCATGAGCCATGGCTCTCAGTATGGAATGCACCCAGATCAAAGACTCCTGCCAGGGCCCAGCCTGGGGCTGGCCGCCGCGGGAGCCGACGACTTGCAGGTAAATAAGCATGCGGCGAATTTGCGCCCTCCCCTCCTCTCCCTCCCCCTCCCGCGCCGTTAATAATCCGACTGTAAGCCGTCTCCCCGCGCCACCTCTCTCTCTCTCTCTCTCTCTCTCTCACACACACACACACACACACTCACTCACACACACTCACTCACACACACGCACACACACACACCACTTAGGGAAAGTTATCAAAACAATTAAAGGAGGCGTGTGCCACTCTGTCCCTCTCATTGGAGCAGGCGTTTCACCTGGATGCTCGGGAGTCCAGCTAGCTGCGGGCCCCCCACTTTCCGGCGTTCTGCACTGAGGTCTTTTGTGAATCCATATTTCTGTCCCTGAGGCATAGGGTGGGGGAGATCACGTAGGCTGGGGTTGAGCCAACTGGACTCAGAGTAAGACCCGATGAGTTGATGACCAATCGTACCCTCAGTCTCGGAGCTTTGCTGCGTCTACCCGCGTGTTCCAGGCATTCGTCCCAGCCTGAGCTTGTGGGGCGCATACTATGAATTGGGGGGGCTGGTTTGTTCTCAGAACATTTTGGGGACCCTGAGCGCCAGCGAAAATTTCACCAAATATCCTAGATCGTTGTGGATAGTAAAGAATCGCAAATGTAAGCCTCAAAAATATACCCCAGTGAAAGGCTCTGCACAATGCACTTGGCCGGAGTGTGGGCTTGAGCCTGATTCTCGCTGCCCGAGGAGCACCCAATCCCGTCACCTGGCTGAACGATTCACAACTTTGTTTTCACTCTCCAAGCCATTAATTTTTACAAAAGATGCAACTCCTTAGAAAGAAGGAAAGGAAACAAGGGAAGAGAGAGGGGGAGAGAAAATGAATAGGAAGGGAGGAAGAAAGGAGCAAAGGTAGGGAGGGAGTGAGGGAGAAAGTAATAAAGGGAGAAAGAGAGGAAGGAAGGTAAGAAGGAAGGAAGGAAGGAAGGAAGGAAGGAATTCAGATATGGTGAAGGCCATGACTCAATCAAATGATCTCTCCTACTTTCTCTCTTAATGTATTTTTGCACATTGTTTGCCAACAATAGAATATATGATTACGCAGACATACTGTCACAGCCACATTTCAAACAAATAAGTCCACACATGTCCCAAACAGAACCCAGAAGACACGAATTTGTGCATTCTTTTGGCTGAAAGTACAGCTCTGCCTGCGAGTCCACACGAAGGTGGCCACTTTCTCCAAGGTCCCCAAAATGAAAAGAGAGATACTGAAAGAGCACGAGTCGGAGACATAAGAGATTCCTCGTTGCGCACAGAAAATCTTTCCCCCTCACTTACCTCTGAGCAAGGGATTATTTAAAAATTAAAGTGAAAGCCCTTACAGTCCCAACAAAGAGCCCAAGCCACAAAATCTGTGCACGAGAAAAAAGGTTTGGCTCCATAAACCTTGCTTTCTACATTTACATTCACAAAATAATTTTATACGCTCAGGGCATTTTTACATTTTTCACAAGGATCTCCTTATGTCTCAAGAGGGAAAAAAATCTGCCATTCAATGCTTAGCTCAACTAAAACCTATTTACTCCTTTTAATAGCCACGTCTGCCGCTGATTTTTTTGTATCTGTACAAATTTTTTTCCTGTGCTAGGCACAAAGCCGGGCATTTTTCAAAAGAGGGGATTAGAACATTTGCAAGCACGAGACAAAGAGCGAATCCCGTGCAAAAGAACACCGTAGTTTATCCAATTTTCGACTTAGTGCCATTCAACTGGTCATTTATGCAATGTCATCCGACCAAACAACATGTTTTACTTATCAGGGGGAAAAGTTTGTTAAGTGAAGAGACAAAGATTCATTTCCTCTAAGAAAATAAACATCTTAACGGTGCGCCAGAGACAGGGAGGGAAAGTGATTCACTTCCTTGGAGAACTTCCGGCCTCTACCTTTTCCATTTCAGATATTTTGAAAATTTTACTTTCATCCTGTGTCTTTTAACATTCTTAACCTCCTTTTTGCCATTTTTTGCTCATAGTAAGGGAAAATTCATCATGAGAGAAACACTCCAAGACACTAGAAGAAATAGAGGAGAATGGTATATATTTATGTATCTATGTCTACAGAAGGATGTATATACATTTTTGTTATAGATATAGAAGCAAGTTGTAAGTCTGGCAAGTTATTTTCTTCCACTCCTCCTGGACTTAGTTGTCAGAATGAAAAAGAAAAAGAAAAAAAGTCATAGCTACTTTTAAAAAGAGAAATGGGGAGGGGATGTGTGGGAGAAACCCGTCTCTCTCCTTTTATTTCTTCCTTTTTAAAACATTCATCAGCATATGCCTCATTTCAAATGCAACAAATGTAAATATACTTTTCCCTGCACAGAATTTTAAGTGAAAGTCCAATGGTTTGGAGGGCGGTCTAAGTCTGCCTAACAGATGCAAACAGTCTTGTGGCTTCAGTTCCATCTTTGAGTCCCCTAAAAAGATTTGCTATGGCCAACAAAGGAAACTGTCACACCTTTTCCCATCACCGCTTTAATTTATGCTCAGTCTCCAACTTTTTTTTTTTCATATTGATTTGATAATCACTTTAAGGCAGAACAGTTAAAATAAGAAAGAACTCGTGAGTAGGTTGAAAAGGGGGGTCTTACAGGCCTGCCTCAATATGGTGAAAATGGGGAAGCGAAAGGGAGCCAGGGCTGTAAAGGTTGTTTTGTAAAGTGGGTTTTTATTATGCACCGACTCTCTCCGCATTTACTTAACTCTTCACGGGCTGTTGGGTAGGTTAACACCCTTCAAGGCCTCTTTCAAGTCCAATACCTCGTTTGTTTGTAAAGGAAAATGAGGCTTTAACACATTTCGACTCAGAAAAAAGAAAGAAGACAGAGAGAGAAATTTTTATTTTTCTTAATCAAAAATCAGCAGACCTTTTCCTCCTTCCCAGCTCAAATGATCCCTCAATCCATTAGGAGGCTGAAGATCTAGAGTGAGTGACACTGAAGGTGTTTCCTCCATAAGACACACTTTGGGTAGCATGATAGAATGCTCCTACATCTAGGGTAAAACAGAACCCTCATAAGATATCTTGAATCCTGCACTTGAAATAGCTCCTACGAGCTCCCAAGAAACCCACAGTGCCAGACTTGACACTTCTGGTGTAATTTGCTCCACGCAGAAAGTGCCGTGGAAACTGTCTATATATGTGCTATGTGCCTTGATGGAGACTCAAAGCGTTACTCATTCTCTTATGCCAAGATAAAAGGCACTCCTGTGCTTTGAAGTGTAATATTGTATGGTGCTGTAAAATGCATACCTTAAAATTTATACAACTTTTAGATTGTGGTTTTTCTGGCACTTTTTCCCCTTAAAATCGTGTGTGCTTCCAAACTTGCTTCAGCTCAATGGTTGCATTTAAATGTCTACTATGGGGTTACGGGGAGATGGGGTTTGGGGTGGGACAGGTTGAAAGACTTAACTAATGTAACTATTAGTATCTATATGAGTGATTTTCTTTCTTTTTCTTTTATTAAGGGCTCTGTGGAAGCCCAGTGTGGGCTCGTTCTCAATGGCCAAGGTGGAGTGATAAGAAGAGGTAAGTAACAACATATTAAAACTAAACATTCTTCTCTCATCTGTTACTTTGTCTTGAAAGTCCAGTGATGCTTTTAAACATCAGATCCCCATCTGATGATAAAGGAAACAATGACTCTTGGTCAATTACTCTTGTCCCACACAGGCATACCTACATTAAGAAGTTTCCCCTCTTCTACTGAGGCTTGAACCAGCCTGTGTCCAAAAGGCTGTGATAGAAGAGATTTGCTCTTCCTCAATGGAGCAGTGACAGAACCAAAGTTAAAAGCAAAAAAAAAAAAAAAAAAAAAAAAAGGAAAAAAATCCTTCACCTTTTCCTCCTTCCCAGCTCAAATGATCCCTCAATCCATTAGGAGGCTGAAGATCTAGAGTGAGTGACACTGAAGGTGTTTCCTCCATAAGACACACTTTGGGTAGCATGATAGAATGCTCCTACATCTAGGGTAAAACAGAACCCTCATAAGATATCTTGAATCCTGCACTTGAAATAGCTCCTACGAGCTCCCAAGAAACCCACAGTGCCAGACTTGACACTTCTGGTGTAATTTGCTCCACGCAGAAAGTGCCGTGGAAACTGTCTATATATGTGCTATGTGCCTTGATGGAGACTCAAAGCGTTACTCATTCTCTTATGCCAAGATAAAAGGCACTCCTGTGCTTTGAAGTGTAATATTGTATGGTGCTGTAAAATGCATACCTTAAAATTTATACAACTTTTAGATTGTGGTTTTTCTGGCACTTTTTCCCCTTAAAATCGTGTGTGCTTCCAAACTTGCTTCAGCTCAATGGTTGCATTTAAATGTCTACTATGGGGTTACGGGGAGATGGGGTTTGGGGTGGGACAGGTTGAAAGACTTAACTAATGTAACTATTAGTATCTATATGAGTGATTTTCTTTCTTTTTCTTTTATTAAGGGCTCTGTGGAAGCCCAGTGTGGGCTCGTTCTCAATGGCCAAGGTGGAGTGATAAGAAGAGGTAAGTAACAACATATTAAAACTAAACATTCTTCTCTCATCTGTTACTTTGTCTTGAAAGTCCAGTGATGCTTTTAAACATCAGATCCCCATCTGATGATAAAGGAAACAATGACTCTTGGTCAATTACTCTTGTCCCACACAGGCATACCTACATTAAGAAGTTTCCCCTCTTCTACTGAGGCTTGAACCAGCCTGTGTCCAAAAGGCTGTGATAGAAGAGATTTGCTCTTCCTCAATGGAGCAGTGACAGAACCAAAGTTAAAAAAAAAAAAAAAAAAAAAAAAAAAAAAGGGAAAAAATCCTTCTCACACTCCCTTTTCCCATCACCACATCCTCGAGCAGAATTTCTGGTCTCTTTTAGCCCTAAATGTGCCAGCCACAGCCTGGGTGTTTGAGGTAATGGTGTTAGCTTGAGGCTTTGAAAGGTTAAATTCATTGGGCTTCAGGGAAGGCTAATGAAACACCAATATTGTAGCTGCCCTCATTTTTCTAAGTGTCCAGAACATTTCTTTCTTTAAGGGAGGGTGAGAGGAGGAGGTGGTGTTAACTGTACCGGATAAAGCTTTCTTGTTCCCATCTGTTGAGGGAAACATCTGAATCCAGAGTTACCCATGGAATTGGAAGGTGGGGGGTAGGCAAGAGTGGAGAGCTGTTGATTTTGGCTCAGACACTGATGGGAGCTGCATCTCAAATATTCCATTTTGACAAAAGGTTTTGAACTATGACATTTTAAGGGCCTCAAGGCAGTGCCAATTTTGCTGGCTTCCCCACTTCACTGTACCCAGAGCCTCTGAAGCTTATTTTCCTAGCAAGCTGAGTAACCCGAGGAGCACACAAGGCAAGGCGGACCAGCTGTTATCCCAACTTCATACGAATTAATAAGATGTGGCCTATTCACTAGGACTAATTCCAGCTCCAGGGCCGCAGTTGTCTCTAGTAACTGAACCACTAAAAACGGAGTCATTTCTGATGGCACCAAATAAATGTCCTTCAGTCCCTATCCACCCCTTTCAAAGCTTGTTAAAAGACTCCAGTGTTTTTCCAAAGAAAAAAATGCATCTATAGGAAGCAATGGATTATTTCATGTTTAAACTGCAGGTTTTACAACCCAATGTCCAATGTGAAACTCCATTTAAATTGAGGTGGGAAGAAAACAATTTTCCTTTGGGAAATGACTATTGTCAGAGTGGATATTTGGAACTTCCATTAAATGGAAAATGGCTATTTAAATCTGTTGTTTCACCCCATGGCGATTTGAAAATTATTATTTTTTAAACTACTACTGTTGCTCCACAGAGATTTTTAAAAATGAGCCGTATTAAGCTTGTCAGCCAGGCCAATACTCAGCCATTTTGAAATGACATGCAATAGGCCCAGACTAGTGAAAATGGAAATAAAATATACATATTATTGGAGAGAGGGATTAAAATACACAATGAAAGAGGGACCAGGTGACGTGCTGATCCGGGTCCGTTGGGGTGTTCACACTAAAGGTGAGGCCAAGTACTCAGGGCGCACGGAGATGTCGGTGGTGCTGAAGGACAGCGCCACTAATTAGAGCCCGGAGCTGTCTCCTCCCAGAGCCCGGCTCGCGCTACTGCGTTTTTGCGTTCAGTTCCGCACTTGCTCCAACATCACCTTCTCAAATGCTTGGCAATTACATCCGATCATACAATAGCTGGCAGGGGGTGAGAATTATGAGGCCGAGGCGGAGAGCTGGAAGGGAGGCGGCTGTGCAATCAGTTGAATTTTCGTTAAGAGATTTAGGGGATAGCCCTCACCACCCGCCCAAGAAAGGCCAAAGCTCTCCAGTCACTACAAGATGGAAACTGCGTTCCTGTCCTCTCAGGGCCATGGAAATGGTCTTCCTTAGGTAACGTTTGATTGCTCTTGTAGAATTCGGTGTCATTCACCTAAAAATAGTAGCCGAATTTATTTTAAACCAAACATTGATCTTTTAGAAGAACGGCGTGGCTCCAAGGAGAGAGGGGAGGTAACTTGGGGTTTACGTCTGTATTGTTTGACTAAAACCTAATCCTTCCCCCCTCCATGCAAAGGCATTCAGAATTTAGCTGCTGAGTTTATTCCATTTCCACGTGTCTTAGAGAAAGGCCAATTAATTTAGTTGAGCCTGGGAGACCAGGGTGTGTGTCTCTGTGTGTCTGTTTACTCTGAAAGGATCAATGTTCACGACAATTTGCAAATGGATAGCAAGGAAGTCTTGCTTTAAAAGGTGATGTTTGTCCTGCCGCCTGCCCAGCTCTTTCATCTCAGGACTCCCCGTTTTTGAAGAAACGCTAAGGAAGTCCCTTCTCTCTATTGTCACTGGTAGCACACAGGATTCTAACATCAATAGCTCGAGTCATCTTTGTTCATCAAAAATCGGAAGGGCTTTAACTCAAGCGCTCTGCTATGTCGCCATATTGTGCAATAGCTCAGATGGAAAAGTCTGTTTCTCTTCTAATCCATGCTTTACAGGTGACTCACCATATGAAACATGATTTCTTGAAAAGCAAAACTTTTTGCCATTTTCCCTCTCCTGCTGAGCTCTCGGATGAACTTACATTTCTAATGATTTCCAGAATTTACTGTGGGAGGAAAAAAATAGATTTCACTTCTCAAGACCCCTGGATGCTCTTTTAGAAAAAAAAGACAGTGCCCTAAATGCCCTACACAAATTCACCAGGGAGAGGCTGTCCTATTTGCAGTGTGGTATGTGTGCTTGTGGGGGGGGGGGGGTGTCTCAGTTCTTTAAATTTGGCCACTTCTGTTTGCAAAGTACAAAATACCATTTCCCTGACTCACTCTGGTAAGTGGCAGTTACACTGTTTTTGCCTATAATGAAGCCCTATAGCCAAAGAACGCGGAAGAGGGGCAGCGGCGAGGTAATTACCACCTAGATAAAATATTTGCCACCGCGTCGGAGGTGCAGCTCCCCGAGCGCTCACTCTCGGTTAATGGTGTGCGCGATTTTGCCCGCAGCTCCGCCACTCCAACCATCAGAACCAATAATCTTTACTTTACCCTGTGCTCGCGTATCGATAGCTTCTCTCGCCTCCGGCACTGGCTTTGATATGTTAATATTTCTGAGTAGCAAATTCTGCAGAGATCATATTAATGTTGTACGTACAGAGTGGAGCTTTGCCTTCGTTGAATATTCAGATACTGGGTTTCAAAAGGCATCTCTTGAAGAAATGAGGCTTCTATTTACAGGAGTCGTCTGTGTTTTTAATCATTAAAAAAAAGAAGAAGAAAAAAAGGAAGGAAAACCCACTCTTCTTTACCCTTGAATCTTCCAAGGCTCCCTTATGGCCCCTTCCCCTTTGTCAGGTGCTCATCCCTTTCATTTCTCGCTCTGAGAATTTAATAGTAGGAGAACAATGTTGATGACGACGATGATGATGATGATGAAACTAATAATGAGAGGATCCAGATTGGAAATGCAGGAGTAGGGGTTCAGTTGGCCCATGGCTTTCAGAAGAGGATGGAGATGAGAAGACCCAGCTTTTTCATATTTGGGTGGAAAGTGACATTTTGGCCCTGGTCTTTTTTGTGTGAAATCGGGATGGCAAACTCAAAAAAAAAAAAAAAAAAAAAAAAGGAAGAAAAAAAAAGAAAAAAGTGAAGAGGGGAAGCGCCCTTGTTTCGCTTTGTGATCACTCTGCCTTGCAGCCCCAGGCTAATTTCAGAAGCTTAAATACCGCCATAGCCTCTGGGCCACGCGGAGAGGGAGCGGGCCCGGCCACGGGCAGGAAGGAGCGCTTACTGGATTGCCCGTGGCTACACAAAATACAAACTACTTTGAATCAAAACATTTTGGGGGAATTAATATGATCTGAACTCTGCACGTTTTAAGAGAGCTGGAGTGCGTCAGATCGCTTAGAGGTGACTGGCACGCCAGCGGAGGCATTTACGCTGCGGTGCAAACACTGTCAGATCTGATTTAATTTCAAAAAAAATGCTTCCGTGAAAGGGGTCTTACCATCAGTCGCCCAGTCTGCCATTAACCGGGTGGATGGACCCGACCACTCTTCCCGTCTGCAGCCTTCACGGCTGCCCACAGGCGGCTTGAGCAGAAGGATGAGATTTCCTTTGTTTTTTCGGGTTTCGCGAGGGCCATGGGCTTTGGAACTGCAGTTAGAGAGAGACTTTGACTCTTTCAGCAGCTCCTGGAAGGAGTAAGATTAAAGGGGTGGGGGGTTGAGAAGCCCTGTTCCTCTTCTTTTGTCCGAGCCCCTGGAATCTCTGTTTACTCAAATCACCAAAACTCATCCCTGTGGCTCATCCACTGTGAAAATATTGTCAGAAATACACCTGGGGCTTCACCTGCCGTCTTAGTGTCCAAACACAGATGCTGCAGATGCAGAATTCAGTCTCCTTTATATGAAGTATAAAATTCATGTACCAAAGGATCTAGAGGCATGGTTTGTTGGAAATCTACTTTAGGGGGAGGAGGAGCTACTTTTCCATAGCCTACTGATGTCTCTCTAATTTCTTTATTGCTTTGGACATCACCAAAAGCCAAAGCACTCTCAGCACACACGTTACACACCGACCACTACCTTAAACCAGTAGGTCTCTCCGTGCAGACCTCCCTTTCTTTTGTTCTGCGTGGAATCTCGACCTGGATAAGAGCATTCAGACTTGGTAACCCAGTAATACCTGTAACGACATATCCTTCCCCCAAACAGGGCAACTAGCTGCGGATACGGCATCCGAGGCCTATTTGATTGCAGTTAGGCCCCTTATCCCTTTACTGTTTGATTACAATTAACATCTGCTTTGCGTGGAGGGAGGGGATTACGTGGGGCGAGGGGGGGTGGTAATTGGGACTGAGAAGGGCGAGAGGCTAGAGAGAAAGCAGCCGAGAATGCTCCGACCCTACCCCGTTTACACGCGCACCTCACAGAAATGCAGCCGCAGAACAGAGACAGGAAACTCCTGTAATCGCTTACACATTTTTTAATGTGTCAGAAAAAAAACGAGAGATCACTGGAGATGAAGAAGGGGAGAAAAAAAAAAATCCCTGCCATTTGTATTTCTTTCATTTGAATTGTAAACATCTGTTTGGCTGTAAGGCGAACAGAGCATTTATTTTGCTCTCCAGATTTGGTCTAATGATGTCAACACCGAGGCGGCGGCGAGTGGGGCGGCGCTGCGGCTTTGGAGAGGCTGCGCGCACTGGCCCGCGCCCGGAAGCCCGCCGGGAAGTATTGATCGCACCTGCGTAGCGCGCGGGGCCTCTAGCCGTCCTCAGCTCTGCGCCGAGGCGGCAAGGCACCCGGAGGGGAAGAGTAGCTTAGAGGCAGCTTTAGGGGTTCCAGGGGAGCCGCAGTTCCTGGGAGAGGGCCCGGATTCTTTCCTCTGCCCTAATTGCCTGGAAGGAGAACAGGAAAAGCGGCCCCAGGCATAGGCGCCTGGCTTTCCGATTCCGTAGCTGCGTAAAAAGTGGGCGGGTCTTGTCGCGCTCTGCAGCTTGCGCCCAGCGCCGCGGCGGTTGCTGAACACAATGGTAAGGTTGAGTGGTCTTAACTCGGGTTAAGGAGCACGCGTGCGTCCGTTTTCGGTTGTACCTCCTCACAATAAATAAGGGAAATAAATGGAGCAGGTGTGAGCATCCCCATTTTTGAGATGGGCAGACTGAGGCCCAGAATTACCCGCCTAAGGTCGCATGGGTCACTAGTTGGCCAACCTTTTACCTCTTT
>NW_006778796.1:3066514-3080215 GCF_000442215.2 Lipotes vexillifer
CTCCCCCACATCGTCCCCAGCACGCCAAGGCGGGTGCAGCCCCATCCCCGTGCTTTTTTGGCCTCACGGGATCTGACAAAGTCTGGCCGCTGGAGGATCTGCATCTCTGTATTTTGTGCTGGTTTTGTTCCCCACACAGGCTTTGGTTGACTTTTCACTGTAGTTGTGGCAAAGTTATCCCTTTTATGGTAGCCACGTCCTAACAAGTGACCTTGAGTAGATGATTTCTTATGCTGTTACTATAGCTACCCATCTGAGTTTGCAGCATCACTGGAGGTAGGAAGCTCTATCTCCAAATGTCGATTTTTAAAATAGTAAATCCCACGGAAGTATTGCGTCTGTGCACTATGAATGGAAAAGGGATGTACTCTAGAGAAGTTCGGCATGAGGACCCTAGCTATGGCACCAGAGACACCCCTAACTGGAGTGCTGGGTCTAGAATGAATATTGCATAATTTCAATAAGAGCTGACATGCAACACAGGCACCAAGAGGAACTTCAGCTAGTGACACTGGGGAGGAACACTCTAGATGGCTTGACGTAGTTGACCCTTTCATGACTTTCCTTCTCTGAAATCTCATCATTGCCATCTGTAGTCTGGAGCCCCTTAGAGATGTCCCACCTTCATTCCAAATGCAAAACTCTGGTTATGTTGACCTATTACTCTTTTCTTTCTCCTTAAAAAATAAACCACTGGGAAGAAAGATCTCAGGTTCCCCACATGCTGCTGTAAACTCTACAAGTTGCCAAATCTTTAACCAGGACAAGAGAGTTCCCCAAGGCTGCAGCAATGCCAAGTATCAAAGTAACAGAAATTCCCTTTAAAGATGCTGTGACATAAAAAATAAAAGACTCTAGAGTTGATGGCTAATCCTGAATACAAAGAAATCCTCCAGGCAATTTGTGTGTGCATAAAGCATATTCTTAATATGCAGCCTGTGTGACTTACCTAATAAATGCTCATTTGAACATAAGCCAGAAGGCTAACCTGGATGCAGGAGAGAAGACCCAGGGCCCAGAGAGTTCTCTCTTGGCTAGCTGGCAGACTCAGTGACTTCCCTGAGAGCTTTCAGCACAGGGGGTTCACTTTGCCCAAAGGGGGCAGTTTTCCAGTTGGAGAAAAAGCCCAATATAACTCCTTCTTTTACAAAAATTATAATCTTCTGCAACGCCCTAAATTTGATTTTTAACCTACCACAGAGTAACAGAGATAGGAAAGTTCTAAAACTGTGCCCTTTCCTTTCCTGGAAAACAACACGTACACTGATAATAAACTTGAGACCGGTTGGGTGAGATTCTTGCGTTCTCCACTGTGTGTGTACTGGCTAGCATGCAAGAGAGGAAGATTTATGTAAGAATATAAATTTGCTGATGATTCATAGTGACCATAGTTGAAAGCCCATTTTCAGGAGAAAATGTGTGAATTTTGAGTAAAAACATTATTATTTATTTCCTTTCTTTTTTTTTTTTTTTTTTGGCTGTGCGTGCGGCTTGTAGGAACTTAGTTCCCTGACCAGGAGTTGAAGCCAGGCCCCCAGCAGTGGAAACTCAGAGTCCTAACCACTGGACCACCAGGGAACTCCCTTATTTTCTTAATATTTTTGCTTCAGATGACCTCACTATTGCCTAAGCTAACAGGGTCATGATTCTTACAACACAACAATAAAACCCAGATTCACTGATATCTAGCTTACTTTCCTGTTCATCTCAACTTTTGACAGGTCACTTGCGTTTACTTTTAAAATACATTTTGCATCTAGAGGTAAAAAGTGAGAGTATCAGTGAAAGTATAGTGGTAGTTTCTAGACCAGAAATCTGCAGAAATTATTATTATTTGTTTAAAAATTCTCTCTGAGAATGTGAGTGGGGAAGCACAGTTGAATTTGTTTTTCCAGCTCCTGAGGCAGGCATTTGTATGTTTTTTCACTATGCTGGCCACAAGTTTAACTGCCAAGAAGAACATTTCAATTCGATCATTGAGACTATGACCTTTCAGGCTTCAAACTGAGGGCAGGTTTCCAGACACTAGCATTGGGAATTTAGCCAAGTGTACAGGACTCGTCTTCCAGCCTGTAGAGAGCTGGCTGCTTGGATGTTCTCAATATCCGGTTTTGCGTTTTGGAGTAGGGGGCATTCAGGGTGATCTGCAGCCTCGGAATGCTTAGGGAGAAAGACCCGGGTCCTAGCACTTTCAGGGGAATCTTGGATAACTGTAGGACAGCAGGAGGAATTCCAGAAAGCACAGGGGTAGAAACACTTTAAGAGTGGGGCAAAGTTAGCCTGTTCTCTGCACCCAGGTCCAGGGTCCCTTTGCCCTTTTAAATATCCTCCCAGATTCCTTAGCCCTCGTGCCTAGAAAACCCACCTGAATCTGAATGCCACAGACCTGATGGACATAACATTCCATGTGAGCTGCTCAGTCAAGGAAGGGAAGGCAGGTGGTGAGTCCTACACCAGTGCTTCTCAAAGCGTAATGAGCAAAACTACAAACAGAACTACCATACGACCCAGCAATCCCACTACTGGGCATATACCCTGAGAAAACCATAATTCAAAAAGAGTCATGTACGAAAATGTTCATTGCCGCTCTATTTACAATAGCCCGGAGATGGAAACAACCTAAGTGTCCATCATCGGATGAATGGATAAAGAAGATGTGGCACACATATACAATGGAATATTACTCAGCCATAAAAAGAAACGAAATTGAGCTATTTGTAATGAGGTGGATAGACCTAGAGTCTGTCATACAGAGTGAAGTAAGTCAGAAAGAGAAAGACAAATACCGTATGCTAACACATATATATGGAATTTAAGAAAAAAACATGTTATGAAGAACCTAGGGGTAAAACAGGAATAAAGACACAGACCTACTGGAGAACAGACTTGAGGATATGGGGAGGGGGAAGGGTGAGGTGTGATAGGGCGAGAGAGAGACATGGACATATATATACTAACAAACGTAAGGTAGATAGCCAGTGGGAAGCAGCCGCATGGCACAGGGAAACCGGCTCGGTTCTTTGTGGCTGTCTGGAGGGGTGGGATAGGGAGGGTGGGAGGGAGGGAGACAAAGAGGGAAGAGATATGGGAACATATGTATATATATAACTGATTCATTTTGTTGTAAAGCAGAAACTAACACACCATTGTAAAGTAATTATACTCCAAAAAAGATGTTAAAAACAACAACAAAAAAAAAAACGTAATGAGCACATGAATCACCTGAGGGACTCGTTCAAATGCAGATTCTGACTCAGAAGGTCTGCGGTTGGGCCTGAGATTCTGCATTTCTAACAAGCTGCCAAGGAGATGCCAATGCTGCCAGTTGAGAACTACCCTTTGAGTAAAAATATTGGACAACACTCTCCTGCCCATTTTTCTTCCTCCACCTACTTTTTTCTCATTTCCCTCATAGAACTTGACTGTTTTCTGGAGATGGGTCTTAAGATTACCCATAACTGAAGAAATACAATGTATGCTTGGAAAAGCAACCTTTGAATTTGAACTTGCCACTGAACCTCCAAAGCCCTGCCCTCAGATTATTCAGTGCACAGGGAGGAGCCTTGGATCCTGAGGCTGTACAGCCACTGCATTAGCAGCGTGGACGCTGGCTCAGGATTTCTGCGTTAAGGGAGGATCCGGCAGTAGGAAACCCTCCCCACTGATGATCGCTTTGGGTCCTCAAGTCTATTCAGCTGCCTGAGGTTAGGGGATGTTCTCTCTTATTCCTGGAGGAGAGAAAAGCTCCAGGGGGCTTTCTGGACCTTGGAGACAGAAGGCTTCTGCTCCAGGAGCCCCAGCAGGGTGAAATTGCTTTAGTGATTTTGCTAACAGCAGTTAACTTTGCTTTGTTCTCTACTAGTAATAACGATAACAAATACAGTAATACTATTGGCCATTAACATTTAATGTGTTACTGTTACTATGTTCTAAGTCTGGTGCTGTGTTTGATTGTGTGTGCTGATCCTGACGGCTGACATATGTAGAGAAATTTGACCAATTATTCACTCACATGGGTTGGGAGTTTCTGGCAATGGGCACATGATTTTTAGTGGTACCTGGGGATTGAATGACTCTGGTGCCTATAGTTGTTAGATGATCGAGGGGAGAGAGATGGCACTTCTCAAACATTTTAGAAAAGAGCTTCAAAACTTTTGTCTATATAGTAAGTCATGGATTAAAAAACAAATCTATCCATTTTGTATATGCGTGCACATACAAAAACACACACACAGAGCCATGGATATATAATACCTACCCTTTGTGGGTATTTACCTAATTGAAGTGTTTCTTGATATGGATGATGTCAAAATTAACTTTGGTGGGCCAGCCAACACTCCATAGGATGCTAATTTTGGCTAAAATATTTTAATTTTTATACCCTCACAAGCATTTTCTGTGTGATATTTGAAAGACAAACCTTGAGTGTTATTTGAAAGGACATCTTCAGAGCAGCTTTCTGAGATGATCCAGGTGATATATGTATAAGGAAAATTGTGCCATGTGTTTCCAAATCCTATGTAGTGTTGTGATAGTAAGTTTATCACATGTGTTTTACGTTGTTATCTGCTCACACAGTCACTAATATATAATACACTTTTTCCTCCAAAGGTGGCACCTGCGTGGTCAACCCCACAGACTTGTTTTGCTCTGTCCCTGGTCGTTTGTCCCTTCTCAGTTCTACTTCCAAATACAAGGTGACCATTGCTGAGGTGAAGAGACGCCTCTCACCACCTGAATGCCTCAATGCTTCACTCTTGGGAGGCATTTTGAGAAGGTAAGAAAAAGGTGTTTTCTGGCACTGCGGTCTTCTAACAGTACTGGTACCACACTCCCCAACCCTCAGCCCTTACGTTTTCTGTCCCATGTTGAATACCCCATGTGGTCAAGTCGTCTCATCATTCTACTCAGAATGTCAACCTTCAAAACCTAGCTTTTGTTTGTTTTCGGACAGAGCAAAATCCAAGAATGGGGGTCGCTGCCTGAGGGAGAAACTGGATAGGCTTGGCCTGAACTTGCCAGCCGGAAGACGGAAAGCAGCCAACGTTACCCTCCTCACTTCCTTAGTTGAAGGTATGACTTTTTAGCTCCGCAAGGTAATGATGGAAGGTTAGCAATTTGTTGAAATTCAGGTTTGTTTGATTATGCTGTTTCATTTTTGTCTATACTGTTATGATAGTTACAGGTGAATCTCCCAACTAATCATGATAATGAAGATTAAATTAGACTTAATATAAGGCTTAGATATTGATTCATAAACTATCATCTGATTTACTAATCTTGGCAGTAATAGGAAAGAAGATAACAATAGAAGATTTAGGTACTTAGACAAGTATTCCCCACATAACAGCAACAAAAAAACTCTGCAATTGTCATTTTTATTATTGTTTATTTTAGCGTTCAGATAAATCTGGTTTAACTCATTGTTATTCAGTGCAACATGATCTACAGGATAAATAATAATCCTTTAGAGAGAGTTCACAGGAGTCAAGGCATGGCACCAAGCCTGAGAGCACGTTGTATTAATCCAATAGACATCTCGTAAAGTACAGTGAAGTTCCACGGCTTTATGTGTGGGTAAGCTGACTCACAGAAAGGTTGAGGTTAGCCAGTGGGGTAGACGCAGACGTGGAAACATAATCCCAGAAGTTTTTGTTTTAGTTTTCCAATTTACCTTTTCCCTGTGTTTCTTCTGTAAGAACTAAACTTTACATATTCTCATTCAGTCTTCTAAGAAGAGGTATTATTGGAGACCTTTTAAACTTTGTGGAGGAGCTTTTGAATTCAAAGGAGAGTTCTTCCATAACCTAGAATGCTATTGTTTTACATATGAACGAAGAAGCCTTTTTGCCAAGCCTTATCTGAACACACCTATGACACTTTTCTTGCATTGGTTTCTCACTTGACCATAAGACACTGTAGGAAGTAAAAGGTAAGTGAAACATACAAACAAACATCTTGCCTTTTTTCAGATTAGCAACACACACTATTTACTGAACAACTCTGTGAAGTAATGTGTTCTTGACCTTGGTCTTGGCAAAATTGCTTTGGTGATTTTGGTATTTTTTTTAAAAAAATATTTACTTATTTATTTATTTAGGCTGCACCAGGTCTTAGTTGTGACACATGGGATCTTTAGTTGCGGCATGTATGTGGGACCTAGTTCCCTGACCAGGGATCAAACCCGGGCCCTCTGCATTGGGAGTGTAGAGTCTTACCCACTG
Organism: Lipotes vexillifer; assembly: GCF_000442215.2. Lineage (NCBI taxonomy): Eukaryota > Metazoa > Chordata > Mammalia > Artiodactyla > Lipotidae > Lipotes > Lipotes vexillifer. Next base: position 3,072,739 of record NW_006778796.1, read on the forward strand.
GGCCACCAGGGAAGTCCCTGATTTTTCTATTAACAGGTATCTTTGCTTTACTCCCTAATTGTAATAATGGTAACAACCACAATAATATTATTGGTCATGAACATTTAACAAGTGTTAACTGTTACTATGTTATATATCTTGTGCTGTTTGCCTGTGTGTACTAATACTAAGAGCTGGCATATGGTAAAGGGAGTTGACCCATAATAATCCATGGGGGTTGGGTGTACTAAAGGAAGAGCAAAGTAGAAAAAAATGACTAATGGATTGATTCTAAAGAGAGACAGATTCCTGCTTAATTTAAGTGAAAACATCATGAAAATTATAGCTATCTAACAAAAGAACAAAATATGTTCAAAATGTAAGAGTGGATTCAAGAATCATATGAATCGTAGAACATGATTAGTTCTCAAACCCAATTCCACAGTAAAATCATGGGCCTGGGCCCCATTACCAAACCACTTGAAATGCAATCTCCGGGGGTATGGCGCAGGTATCTACATTTTTAAAAACACCCCCTGATGTATAATGAGATTTAAGGATCAGTGACTTAAATGTTCCTTGAGATACTTTTCATGTAACTGGTGTGAAAAGTAAAGGCCCTAAGAGAGACCTTTATCCAAGGTGTCTGTGAATGTCTATCCAGTAAAACTTGAAGAACCCTAAAAGGGTATATTCAAAATTCTTCTTAGTGATTTTTATGTTAGGCCAAAACACCAGAGCACCCTGTGTGGGAATCACTGATGGATGCTCACAGAAAGGATACAGGTTAAAACGTGAAATCCTAGGACAATCTCGTGGTCTTGCCATCTACTCTTCCAGCAAAACTCTCCTATCACAAAAGTGCTTGGCTTGTGTTCACCTCTGCTCACAGAGGTGTCACATCAGCCTTGGCTGATGGAACTTAAGATTTTATCCTTCTCAGATACATCTCACTTTAACTGGATGCTTTTGAAATCCCCCAAATATTCATGGTGTAGAGAAATAAATATTTTATTGTTGAATTCCAGGCATTCTGATGGAACTGAGGAAATGAGATTTAGGGGCAAAGGGACCTTTTGCATTCCTCAACTCCCCACATGTTACATTATGACCCTCAAATGTGTGCATTCTCTCTCTCTCACACATATACACACACACGCATGCGTCTGAAGTTTCACTACTATGTACTATGTTCTATGGTATTTTTATTCTATTCCATATTTTTGTATTATTTTAAAATGCTGATTGTAAACCCACTACTTTTAAATGCTGAGTGTAAGCCCACTAAATTTATTTCAAGACTCATTGTTGAGTCATGGGTCATGACCCATGGTTTAAAAAACTACAAGTGGTCTTAGGACAAGAGGAGAACCTAATATGTGTGACCTTCGTCCTCTTTGTGCTAACATGGATTTGATTCCGTTATTTCAAGTTTGTTTTGCTTATACCATTTTAGCTGGTAAATTAAAACTTTACCATGGTTACTGGTTGGTATTCATAGACCTTGAATCGACCGTGTCTTTGGTAATATTTTTGCCCCTCAGTCGAACATTTTTGCGGGAGCCAGTGACATTTTAGATTAGTTTTTTCCAGAAATTCTAAAATGAGATTTCCAATTGTCAAAAATGGTCCATCAGCTTTCTTATAAACCTAAGGTTCTGTAGGAAAGAATACTAATTTTTTTCATCATTTAGAAACTTTTTATCTTCCTGATGGCCCAAGACATTGCTGGGGTTCAGTCCAGCAATGATTCAGTCCTTCCCCATTTTGGTACAGCACTTGAGAACAAGATAATTCTGACTGGCTTTATTCCTCCTCGACCACACCTGGAAATAAATCTCCTTAAGGTCGACCTTCTGCGACTTTTTAGTACTTTTCTCGGCCCCTTTGTGGGGATGCTTTGAATACAGCCTTGCCACTGATGCTCTTTTGATAAAAATCCCAAAGAAAGAGTAGTGTATGGGGACCCTGCTAGACTCTCCATGCAGACATGATTTACCCTTTGTCAAGATTCAATCAGTGAACAGTAAGGTACCTTATAACAGGGAAAGAAATTAGCAAATGAAGGTGTGGTTTTCAAAAACTACCCTTGTCACTAACCTCACAGTGGTTTCATCGTGATATTCCTAGGTTTCCACATTTGCCTTGGGTTTTCAATCATTTTGTTTTTAATTATTTTATAATCATTTCCCCCTGTATTTCTTTTAAAAGGAGTCACTCTACTAATAGTGCCATTCTAGCATCGTTGTCAAATCAACATATTAGAGTCATTATTTTAGGGACTATTTTAGGAATTTATGAGAGGGCTATTTCATGCAAATTTATAATATTTAAATTATGCACAACATTTCTGTTACAAACAGCATTGCGCCTAATAATCAGTGGGATGAAGAACTCAAGACTGACTAACTTTTTTCACCAGATAAAGTTGTTTGAAAAGTGAACATTTTAGTAAGGCGCATATTTAGAGTGGTGATTATTTTTGGTCCACATAGCACAGATATATTTGACCTACAATGAGATATGAGTATTTGAATTCAGAGTCCACTGAATGTAATACTAGATCATATTCCTTTTTTACCCGTATGTCTTCATTTAATGGGGTTTAGATATATAACTAATGGTTGGCACAACTTCTTGTACCCACTGTATCATAAGCCTGGAGTTCTTTTTATTTTCCATTGTTAATCACATTGCTGTGACTTCTCCTTTGTCCACTCTGGTATCTATAACATTAGAGAGTTGTCATTTTCTGGAAAATTCAGGGGATTAGAATTGCTTAACCCGATTCGCTGATCTTCCTGAGATCTTGGGATAATCCCAGACTCTTCCAGAGTGGGAGAAATTCTATATCTGGAAAACACTCAAAGAGTTTGGCCAATATTGTTGTTTTAGTTCTGATACTCTTGCTATATATTTATTATTTATGAATCACCAATTAGCTGCTTCCTCTATATTTTATTCCAGAACAATCTTTGAAGCGTTGGTGGTTGTTAAAACAAGTATAAGGGGTCAAGTATGGCAGGAATGAGGAGTCATTCCTGTCTATCACTCCCACCTCACTTGAGGTTTTCCAAGATGGCCAAAGTTACGGAGTGCTGCTGGAGGGAAGTTTTGTTCACTTGAGTGGGGTGCTTTCCTGGGACAGTTCTGTTCAATTTGCAAAGGCTCATAGAGCATTCTCAGGCAACACCAGGAGTTCCAAAAGCATAGTTAACTCCTTAAACATAAATGCCTTGGCTTTCAGTTTGTCATGACCAGATATCAAATTCTGTTTATATATATATTTAAAAAACAGTATGGGGCAGTGAAGGGTATAAATATGCATCAGCAAAAGAAAGGGGACCATTTACACATATTGTGTGTGGTATCTATTCGCTCTTTTCAAATCTAAACCTTTTGTCCCTTTTGCCTCCTTCTTTAGTTTTCCCTCCCCCCTTCCTTCCTTCCTTCCTTCCTTCCTTCCTTCCTTCCTTCCTTCCTCCCTCCCTCCCTCTCTCTCTCTCTTTCCTTCTTTCTTTCTTTCTTTTCTTTCTCTCCTTCCTTCCTTCCTTCTTTCTTTCCTTTCTTTTTAAAGTAAGCTCCCAGCCCCTGTCCTGCACATCTCACCTCATCCCTTGGCCTAGTACCTCCACCTCTGCCCCCAGTAATAACACTTTTGACATTTGGCTGACTTTGGGCAGGTTGCTTAACCTGACTGAGCTTCATTTTCCTAATTTACAGATAAGGATCATACTGTCTGTGATGTTTAGGGTAATGCTAGCTGTTATAACAGTTAATTTCCAAATTTTCAGTGGCTTAACACAATAGAAACTTATTTCTCACTCTTCACAGATGACGTGGGTGTTTCTCCCCCGGGCCCTTCCTTCCTCTTAGTCTCATTCAGGGACCAGAGTACTTCCACCTCTAGCTATGCCCTCCTCTAGGTCCTGGGAGCCCTATGCATTCAGCTCACAGTAAGGAAAGACATGATGGTGAAAGGACACAGCTTCCAACCCACTTGGCCAGGAATTGGCCCACGTTGCTACCGTATACATTCCATGACAACTAGTCCCATGGCTATGCCTAATTCCAGAGGCATGAGATATACCAGAAAATGTAGTGTCTAGCTGGGCAGAATCTTCTCAGCAGCAACTCTATAGTATAAAAGAAAGGACAAATCTTGGACGGTCCAGCTCCCATTTCTGCCACATCTGCCTTGTGTGTCTTTTGTAGAATTAAATACATTCGCTACATTAAACACTTGACACCGTGGGGCAAAGAGGCACTTAATAAAAATTAGTACCTGTTCTCTTGTGTCTTTCTCCCTAAACAATAGTGTTACTTAACAGCAGAATTTACTCAGGATCATAAAACTTTAACCCTGGAGGGAAATGGAAGATTGAGTAGTCTAAGGCAGTGGGACATAGCACACATGGTTAAAGAGTATGCTTCTGGAACCAAATAACCTTGTTTGAACCCACTTCTACCACTTACTAGCTGTGTGCTATAGGGAAAGACTCACAACTTCTCTGAGCATCAGTGTCCTTACCTATAAAGGGGTGTTAATAATAGTACCCTAGGGAAAGACTCACAACCTCTCTGAGCATCAGTGTCCTTACCTATAAAGGGGTGTTAATAATAGTACCCTCCTCATAAGGTTGTTGTCGGAGTGAAATCAGAATGTTTATAAAGCAGTTCACAGGGTGCCCAGCAAAAAGTTGGTGTCGATCAATTTTAGTTATCTTTATTCTTAAATGAGAAAACTAAGGTACAGTGAGATTAACCATTTTGCACAGGATCACGGGAGCAGCAAGGAGGGGAACCCAGGTCTTCTGGTTTTGCAACATCACCATGTGTTTTCCACTCGGATTTATGTTAGTGTCATGGATTCTGAAGAGTTGCATTGCTGAACTACTGAATTTAACTATATATTTATAGTTAGAGTTACAACAGTTATAACAATATAACAAGGAATAGAAAGAAGTTATCAATTCCTGAGCCTGTTTTTCACCATGGATTGGACATCCGTGCTGCTAGGAATCCTGGGCAAGCTTGTGGGGCTTTTTTGCATCTAATAGTACAAGCTGTTTTTAACATCCTGATGCACCATCTGCTGCCACTTAATCCCCCAAAGTTAGGATGACATTAAATCTTGGTTCTTTCTGTTTTTCTGGAATAATTATCAGTAGTGTCTCTTGTACTTTCAAAAGGGTGCCAATCTAGTTAGTTAGTTAGGAGACTATCCTACAAAACCTTTTCCTTCCACTTCAGCCAAATCAACCTAAGGTAGGAGACAGGAATGCAATCACTTGGTGCTATTTCCCCTTTGTCTTTAATCCTGAGCCTATATGATTGCATTTCCGAGAAACCAGGGAAAAGAACGATCAACTTGACAATGAACGCTTTCCTATAAACGAGATATTAGGGAGCAAGTTTTCTTCGTACGATTAGTCCATGGCTTTTTAATTTAGGAAGAGGTATTGTTCACTACTTGAGGCTTGTAGGATTCAAACGCCAAAATCCTTTTGCCAAGTATCAGTGATAATACACACACAGGGCACACTCAGCATTATTTGCTCTTCTCACGGAATTTAGGACAAAGGTGCTATTCCCCTTGTCTTCACACAGGTACCAGAGTGGGTTTCTCTGGGTGTGTGGAGCTTAGGGCTAATCTCTGAGGACGCACAGCATGGCTGTAGGTCTGAAAGGACCATCATCCCAACATAACTCCTTCACCAGCCATTCCAGACATCACATTTCCACCTAAGTCCCTCCTCTGGGATAAAGGTTTCCAGCTTTCTTCTAAAACTATATGTGATATTAAAAGGGTAATACAATGACCCCTTGTTATACTGTTATAATAGTTCTAACTGGTGCTCACTTTAGTCACACGATGACCTGGAAGAGCCTAATCACTAGGGGACCCTGGTGTCCCCTTTTGCACACAAACACTCTAGCATTGACAATGTCTTCTTGGGCACAGCTTTGCATTTCAGAACTGCCAGTGGAATTGGACTCAGTAAGTAAATGCTAGTGCAGTCTGTGTTAGTCAGTCATTTTAAGGTCTTTCTTGGAAAATGGCTTTTTTTTTTTCAGACTTGTAGGTATTATCTGTAAATTTCTTATTCTAAGACATGGAATGGTTTCTCTCGAGAGACCCTGCTTTGATAATTGATCATTAGGTAACAATTCTATATTGTTGTGTAATATCTGAGAACTCATGTCTATCAGAATTTTCAATAATTGATCTCAGTATCTTACAATATTATGGATAAATAGACACCATCTCAGAGGAATCTTCTTAAATCATTCACTTACTTCCTAATAGTGCTCCCCTGACCTGTATCTTATGGTTTCATTCATTTTCAGGGAGAAACGTGTTTACATGTAGAGGGTAGAGGAAATAGGCTATTGCACATATGCCCTTGTGTCTGACTGTGCTTGTGGTGTGCTTGGATTCCTACTCCTATTCTGGCACAAAAAAAACAAATGTATCCAAGCCTGTTGGGCTCAGTCCTGCCTTTGCCCCTTTGGTCCAGCATGCTACTCACTCCTGCAAATCACGAAGCTTCCTCAGAAGCACGTCTCTGCATTACTTTCCTAGGTATTTTCTTTTTTCTACTCCTCTCTCTTTCAAAGTTCATGCCAACTAATGCGCTTTTCAAAACTCAGTTTCTGCTTTTCTCCATTGTTTACATTTGTCAAAATTCGTAGGTGTTCTAATAAAACTGTAGATTGTAATTATTCCTAATGATGTCTAACTCCTACTGAATAGTAATGAAAGTTTTGGAATTGCTTCGGTTTTAATTTATAGCAAGTATTTGAGTTTAGATGAAATCTTTCTAAGAACTGAGTCAGAGAGTAGTTTTGCTTTTTAATTAATATAATTTTAAGTAGGTAATTCGTTAGATGGTAAAAATTCAAAAGTTACAAAGGATATATAGTGAAATGTCTCCTTTTCACTCTATTCCCCATTTAGATCCCCTCCTGGAAGAAACAAATGTTACTGGTTTCTCTATTTCCTTCCAAGGATATTATATATGTGTATGCATAGTTTTGGTTTTTATTTTAAAAATTATAGCATTCTATACACACTGTTCTACACATTTTTTCACACATTATCTTAGTTTTATTTTCAGTTTTTACAAGTTGTTCATTCTTTTAAACATGCACAGTATTCCGTTGTTTGAGTGCATCATAATTTATTTAACCAGTGACCTACTAAATATCATATAGGTGCTTTTAATCTTTGGCTATTACTAATAATGCTACAATAAGCAACCTCACACTTATATAAATAATTCTTCAGATATGCAAGTATATCTATTCAATAAATTCCTAAGAATGAGTTGCAGGGTCAAAAGATATTTACATTTGTAATTTTAAAAGATTATTGGAAGATTGCTCTTTACAGTGGTTGTAAATTTATAATTCTATCAGTGATGGGGGTAAGAAGCATTGATATGGGGCTTCCCTGGTGGCGCGGTGGTTGCGAGTCCGCCTGCCGATGCAGCGG
>NW_006778796.1:3080266-3098521 GCF_000442215.2 Lipotes vexillifer
CAAAAAAAAAAAAAAAAAAAAAAAAAAGGAAAGAAGCATTGATATGCTAGAACTTCCCTGTACTCTAGCCCAAGCAGGGTGCTATCAATTTTTTGATCTTTGCTAATTTGAGTGGAAAAAAAAATAAACTACCTCTATTATGAAGGAGGTTGAGTATATTCTTAGGAGAATTTTATGAGCTTTTTTGTCTGTTCACTTACTTTGTACCAATAGGGTAATTTTTTACATTTTTCTCATTCATTTGTAAGTGCTCATTGTATATAAGGAAAACGGGCTGTGTGCCTCTGATATGAGTTGCAAAGCCTCTCCACCCCTGGCTCTGGTTTGTCTGTTTGCTATTATGAGTTTTTTGTTTGGTTGCTTATTTGTTCAGATCTATGTCATGCAGAACTTTTTTATATTGATATAATCATATTTCTCATATATTTTATTCCATGGCCTTTCATTTTTATTGTAATATTTTGAAAGTCCTTTTTTATCCCAAGATTATAAAATATTTCTCCCGTGTTACCTTCTAATTACTTTGTGGATCTATATTTTATGTTTAAATCTTTGATCCATCTGGACTTTTTTTGTTGTTGGATGTATGATATAGATCTAATTTTACTTGTTTTTTTTCCCCAGATGGCCAGCCAGTTGTCCCAACATCTTTTATTGATAATCCATTTTCCCCTACTGTTATGAAAAGCAAGTTTCATCTTACACTAAATCTCCTTAAACAAATATACTTTTTTAATCGACTGATGACTTTGTTCCCCTAACAGTGTCTCTCCTTTACCCCACCATATAGCCATTTTTGTTTCTAGAGTGTGTATTATATCAGCCAAATAAGGCAGAACTCAGTATGCAAGAACCCAGATAGACAGAGGTCTTTACAGTTTAATATTAACTCCATGGTAACTGGTTTTTTTTTGCGGTATGCGGGCCTCTTACTGTTGTGGCCTCTCCCGTTGCGGAGCACAGGCTCCAGACGCGCAGGCTCAGCGGCCATGGCTCACGGGCCCAGCCGCTCCACAGCGTGTGGGATCCTCCCAGACCGGGGCACGAACCCGTGTCCCCTGCATTGGCAGGCGGACTCTCAACCACTGCGCCACCAGGGAAGCCCTGTTTTCTTTTTTATTGATATAAGCCACAGAATCCTTGTTTTAGGGGAAGGTGTATATTTCATCCCCACATAATGCTTTCCCTTCACCTTAGGACAACCCTGGCTTGAGATAAGGTCAGGAGCTTCCAAAAAATGCAGATGCCCTGGCTCCAGAGATTGAATGACAGGGGGTGAAACCCTGGTGTGTGTGTGTGTGTGTGTGTGAGTGTGTGTATGCACACATGCTTGTATACACACATATTAAACAAACTCCCAGGTTATGGGAATAGCAAGGATTGAAAAACACTGTCTTCAAGCATAATCTATTTTATTAAATGGCTCCACTGATACGATGATATACCCAACGGGTTTTTTATATATTTCATTCTTTCTAGCAATTCTCTTTTGCTCTAGTTTTTCACTTATATTCTTTGGAAGGGGTGCCTCGCAAGATTATTGTTATAATTAACCAATAAAATATTTGAAAGCTTTTCCATTTAACAAATGTCTACTAAGTACCTATTATGAATTGGGTACTGTACTAAGCACAGAGTATGGAATGGGGAACAAAACTATCACTTTGAGGAACAAAGTGTTGGTATTTAAACAAAATCCTCGTTAAACAGGGAAGCTACCGGATTTAAGGCACTTACCTATAGTGTAGATTCTATGATATATACTGTTACAGAGTGCAGTCCTTTTAGAATCTTTCTGGAAGCCTGTAACAGGTACATTAAACCTGTCCTTCAGCTCTAGGGTTTACTGAAGCTTGATATTTTTTTATAACTTTTTAAATATCTCATCCAGATTTGAAAATATTCTCAAATTTGCTATCTAACAGGTGCTTCTCAGAATAATCCCAGAGATAGATTTGAATGTGCTATTTTCCATACATGTAATTAAAATTGAAATCACAGATATGTGACTGGAATTTAACACATGTGAATTGTTGCTTTCATTTAATAATATTGGGTATTACGATAAGAAGTTAAACCTAAATTCTTTCTAAGGCAATGAATTTAGTGACGGTGAGAATTGTCTAGCGAATAACAATGTAAAAGTATCCTTTAGTACAAATTAGTTTTAGATATTGATTTACAGTTGTCTAAAGTACATTTTCTTCTAAAATACAATAATTCTAAAAGGAGAAAAAAATCCTTAATGACCGGATAAAATGTTGAAATTAGGTGTGTTCATTTCTATTTTAAAAATGCATTTAGACCTGTTTCAGGTAAAATAATGTGGGAACCCAGAATCTCAGTAAAATGATCAATCCACTTTCCTCAGAAAACATTTTTTCCATTAACTTTCCATTTCTGGGCTTCAACAATAATTGCCATATAAGTGTTTCCTAATATTTACCCTTAGTTTTTTACTTTTTCCTTTTGAGTGTGAAAAATGAATGCCCTGAAAAAGAGCAAATTCTCTTTTTATGCTTTTCCCGTATTCTGTAACTTTGCTTGTGTTGGTTTTTTGAGAGAGAGGTCCTTAACATGAGTCATTAACTGCTGCTGTTACTATTGAAAAATGCTTAGCATTTTCCCCTTTTTTGGAAGGAGGGGGTGTCACTACTTGGCATAGAGAGCCTAAAGCCTTGCACTTAGAATATTCTGTCCAAGCTCTCAAACTATCCCCCATGTATCCTACTTCGAAAACAGTAATTTTTGGAATGACATGAAGTACAATGGACGTATTTGCCAAAGTTACTGTGTTGCTCCAGTGGTGTAAAGAAGCAGAGGTGGGGTGGTACTGGTTTGTCAGGTGGCACAGTGCATTGAAATGAAGGAAGAGCTTAAATCCTCTCTGGAAAACAACCACCACGGGGCATCCCACCTCATCGTGCACAGAAATGAGACAACAGCTGCCATGTTTGCTATATGGGATCTAGCCCTCCAGGGATCACTCTGTCACCCCAGATTACTGCACCTACTTGTTCACGTGGGTACTTTGTCTCCCCACAGAGGCAGAGAATCTCGTAGTTCTTTATTTTCACAAATCAGTCAAATCCCCTAGAGTCTTATTCACATGCTTTTCTGCTCCAAAATTTTCTGTTTTTCTTAAACCTGTTGACTCTAAGATATCTGTGATACAGGATTGAACTGTAGATTTGTCATTGTTCCTGAATATCATGTGTCTTTTACTCCATGGATCCATTAATTAATTCATTCTTGGGTCCTCACACACAAAGCTTTTGTGGCATGGTCTACACATTTTAACTACACATCAGAGTGTCTTCACTTGCCACTTCTTTTGATGTAGCATCGCTATACATCCAGTAACAATGTTACGTCGCAAGCAGGAGAAAGCAGTAAACAGAGCTAAGGGAAGGAAGGATCTGGCTGTCAGTGTAAATGTAAATAGCAGCTGTTCCATTCAAACTGTTTTAAAAACTACCACACGGTGAGAGGTTTGCATAAAATGGGCCAGATCCTCAAGAATCAGGTTTTAACACAAAATTTAAGAGGCATGCTGCCATCCTCCTGTTTGCACTGTTTCACTTCTCCTACTATTGCACAAACAGTAGAGGGGAAAAAAATATATATATGTATATATATACACATATATATGTGTTGATATTATATATCAACACATATATTGATATATAATATCAATATAATGTCAATGAACACGTACAGACTATAGATAATGCTTATGTAGATCCAATATAACTTATAAAGTGCTACTGAGGTGTTTCTGGATTTGTTGTTGTTGTGACTACTATCATTGATATGACTGTCATCTTCCTAGAAACAGGGACAATCTTTGGTGCCCTTTTATATCTGCCTTTACTCCTCCCTAGCACTTTGCTTTGAATGAAGTAGGTGCTCAATATATATGTAGTGAGAGCTTTTTGCTTTTTTAAAGTTTTAATGGTCAAGTAAGTATTGGCTTGATTGAGCTTTAAAAATACTGTTGTTTGGGGTCTCCCTGGTGGCGCAGTGGTTGAGAGTCCGCCTGCCGATGCAGGGGACACGAGTTCGTGCCCCGGTCTGGGAAGATCCCACATACCGCAGAGCGGCTGGGCCCATGAGCCATGGCCGCCGGGCCGGCGTCTCCGGAGCCTGTGCTCCGCAACGGGAGAGGCCACAACAGTGAGAGGCCCGCGTACTGCAAAAAAAAAAAAAAAATACTGTTGTTTTCCAAACTGGAGTCCATGGCCAAATCTTGCCTTACCAATAAGTCATTTTTACCCCATTTATTTCAGATTTTGTGAAAGAACAAAAGTTATTTATCATTATACTGTACTTAAGAAGCACTGTATTTTTATAAGGTACTGAAAAAGTACTGTACATAGTACTAAAAGGTACTGAGGCTCACCATAAAGCCTGATAATGCTAGTACTATAATTAGGCAGTATAATCTCTTTAGCAACATAATGTTGTGAAATTGATATAATTCAATTATTTCCCTTTCCAAAGTGTTCCCACTTCTTTGAAAATTTATGTGGACCTTTTGCCAGTGTTTTGATAGGTCTCCTGGAAAAGATATCTGAATATTTAGGATACATTGAGAATAGGTTGTAGGCTGGGCAGCAACAAAATGACATGCCCATAGAGCTTTTCCCCCAGGGCATTCATGTGTAAGATCTCAGATGTCCATCTGGTCTAATGGTCAGAGCCTCCAGGGGAATCAAAACTCCTAGACTGTGCTTCTGATTTTCCCCCTCAATTTCCCACATACCCCTGCCAGGTAAGTGGCTTCTGTTTCTCCATGTTTCTTAACCCCACCCCACCCCCAAAGCTCCTTTCCCTTGGATTATTTAGAATGAATAGGAAAAATGATCCACATGACCACAACCAGGAATGAAGCTTGAGGAAAGAGAAGGTGTTCCTCTTGTTGAATTTGGACATTAGTGAGAAACTGACTTTTATTGTCTGCCAACAGGGGAGGCGTTACACTTGGCTAGAGATTTTGGCTACACTTGTGAAACAGAGTTTCCAGCCAAAGCAGTAGGAGAACATCTTGCCAGACAACATATGGAACAGAAAGAACAGACAGCAAGAAAAAAGATGATCCTAGCGACCAAGTAAGCAGAATGGGGAAGGCTCTGTGTGTGTTCATCCTGTTTTTGTTTTTTTTTTTTTTCATTTTCTTTGAATGAGGGAAACAGTTTAGAAAGCACCTGGTCTCTAAGGGGGGTCTCACACACCAGCAGCTAGATGTATTAAACAAGGACTTCCCCAACATTGCACCCATAGCAAGATTTGCAAACTGTATAATGATGGAGCTACCACCGACACTGACAAAAGTTCTTAGAAAACCTCTTCGGAATAGTAGGAATGCCTAACATGTTTAGGAGATGTAGATTCCAGGCAAATATGCTGCTTGGTTGCTATGCAATTTGGTCTAAGCCACTCACTGTGCCTTAATAAATGAGGAGAAAGATCTTAAAACACTATAAGTTCTCAGAGAATGTGAAAAATTGAGGACCCAGATGCATGAGAGGTAACAGAGAGACCTCTGGGATCAAGGATTGGCATCAGTGCCCCCATTTTTTCTTGTATATAATTAAGCAAATAATCCCTGAACTGCCCCAGGCCCTGTAGTGATATTGTCAAAAAGAAAAGATAGAATGTGTGAGAAAGCTCCTGAAAACTGTAAAAAGTTCAATTAAAATGTGAATTAAAATAATGAGGGAAATGATGTGGAAAAGGGGAAGCTTTCATAAGATAACTTCAAACTCCCTCAAACTTGAAAGTTCTTTGATAATTAATGAAAGAACTACCATTTACTGTGTGAAAACCCAGCAGAACCTTAAGTACTACTCAAATTAGAGTAAATTTAGAAGAGGACTTCTAAAAACAGTGCATGTTGGGACTCCATGCTTCCACTGCAGGGGTTGCGGGTTCGATCCCTGCTCGGGGAGCTAAGATCCCACATGCTGCGCTGCATGGACAAAAAAAAATTTAGATGAAAATCTTTCAAGTGGTAGCTAATTCTTGCTCTCTTCTCTTTGCAAGACAAGTTATTGCTACAGATAAACCATTAACAATCTTATTTAATTTCCTAACTCTATATTCAGATTTTAGAACTAAGAGTCCCAGGTGATTAAATTATCATTTATAAATTAGTTTCTTATTTGGGGAAAACTTTTAAAGGGAAAGTATGTGGTAGATAGTGTTAGAAACATTGCTTCTTAGAAACTGATTTTTAAAAATGACTTTAAGATATGTTGGCTAAAATGTAAATGTCTCAAAGTGCACAAAACCAAAAATAAATATTCCTCCTTCTACTACATCTCAAGTAACATAGATCTTCTTACAAATTTAAGGTTTTGTATGGCATACCTACCACCCAACAGGCTTGCCCAAGAGACGTCAAAGTCCATTATTTGGGGTTTATGCTGCTTGTGGCTGTCACTGTTTGGGTTTCAGATATATTTATTCATTGCTCTTATGAGAGTACTAGATAATTCTCTCACCTTGCCCCAAAGAAAAGGGAAATGAAAGGTGGTGGCAAAAGAAGAGAAAAGACAAAACAAGGAGATAAAGGGGAAAGGAATAGCAGAAAGACAGAAGTAAGACTAAGAGTTAGAGAAAGAACATTATAAGGGGTATAACACTTGGATTTAAAATTTGGAGAGGAGCTTTGCGCTAGGGAAGCTGCTGAACACTTGCTAGTAGAAAGACCTAAACCTAGATTTTTTGTGCAGTTTATCTCCCTGGGGGGGGCGGGTGGCGGGGAGTGGTCTTCACTTCTACTTTGCTTCTACTTTTTCCCTGTTCCAAACAGTTTTTGACCCAGAGGGGTCTTCATCCTCCATATTTCAGTTTTACCAGAAGGAACTGAAAGTACAGGTAGTTCTTTAGTTTGTATCCTTAATGTAATCTCAGGAGACTATAACAAATTGTTACAGATCAGGAGAAATAGACAGTGCTAGAAGTTAGGTAGTATCTCCTAGGTGTTCCCAAAGCATATCATTCTAGCTGGTAGGATTTTACAAATTTCCCAACATGCATACCCATGTGATACCTCTGAATGATACTATTATCCCCAAATACTAATTATCCAAGAGAAAACACCTTCATGTTTCCTAACTCAGAATTACTCGGTTGTGGTTTTATCATGCATTTTCTAAGACTTTCACCCCCTGATCCAGAGAAATCCTTCTTGTCTTCCTTCCTCCAGGTTCTCGAACTGTTCACTCCCACCATCCACAGCAAGGCCACCATTAAATTTCCAAACATAAGCTCCCATTTTCTTGGGAATTCCCATCACTCTGTCTAAGTGTTTGGGAGTCAGTGCATTCAAACTGATGTTGAGATTTTGTTTTCACAGAAGTAAATGTTAGAAGAACTTGGGAGAAGTGCTTTCATATTTGTCAAAGTTGTATGGAGACGTCTATTTTATAGTAGCGGATTCAACTAGGTGGTAGTATGTCCCTTTTACATGGGATCTAAGTAATGTATATTATTTTAGGTGATATTTTGAACTTTGATTTCATGAAATATCTCAAGAACATGTAATTCTCTTTGATCCCTCTTCCCGTAGCTGGACATTTGCAGACCATTAAATGTCAAGCAAGAATTGAATTCACTAATTCCAATTACCTTACTTTAAGTAAGAGTAAATAGGCTATAAACATCTAGAAATTAGGAGACAGACTAAATGTTTTGTTTTTGTGGTTATTTATATCCATTCCATCTTCTTATTAGATCATGTGAAACAAGAATTGAAGAATCGGAGACTATGCAGTCATAGCAAACATTCTCAATACAAGTAGTCATCAATATAAGTAAATAAATTAAGGGGTGTGTGGGAATAAATGCCTTTCTGCAACATATTAATGGATCCAACATGTGTTCTGAGTAGTTTCTAAATTTTCCAATGGTAAAGCATTGGCTGTTTTCGATTAAAATGCTCAGTGTTGAAATTAAGTAATCTACATGGATATTCGTTACATTCTAATCAGTTCACCTTTCTTTGTTCACAAGACTGTGACAATTGTATCAAAAATATATACAAAATTCAAAATTCTTTAGATGAGAGATCCAATTGCTGATCTGCATGGGCACAATGGCTTACATATTTCTTTTTTACCTCTATGAATAACAGATTCTGTTGTATTTAATTATATTGCCAAGTATACTATTGTAAGAAAGGCTCATTAAGTGCAGTTACCCTCCTAATTCCTCTTTATTCCCAGTGCTTTGTTGATTAACCAAACATTTTCGTGTAATTAGATAATTATTTAAGGGGAGTAATAGAAACTGAGTTAGACAGTTTTTGAAATCTAAAAATGTACTGGACAAAACATTTATTTGATTTATGAAAAACACATTTAAACCTCTTCATTGAATTTAGAACTAAATATGATTAACACTTGATCTGCATTAGGGTAAAGCGGAATAGTTAGCGAGTTTTAATTTTTACCATAACATTAATAGTCAAAAGGAGAAACAGAACTTTAAATTCAGACATCAGCTAAAAAATTATATCCTTAAGGCCAATGACGTAAGTGATAAACTTAGAATTTATGATTCATCGAAGATCATCTTGTGTTACATAATTCATAATGTGACATTTTGTTTGGAGAAATAAGAGTATTTCTTACTGTAGCTTCATAAATAAAAATTTAAATAAGAATAAAACTAAGCATCAAAATAATAACTCTGTAACTGTCATAATGTGATGATGATAATTGCCTAAAGGAAATCTACAAAATTGTCATCTGTTTTTAAGTCTGGAGGCTGTCCAAAGGCAGTGAGTTAAGCAGAAGAATCAAATATCAAGGTTGAAAATTCTGAAACTTCTCCTGATACAGCTTCGTGTGTGGAGTAGTTGAATTGCTTAGCATAAGTTAAATTTTTCCACACTTGCCTTTTCCTCATTTCTTCCTCAACGTTAAGTTTATTGTAACTTGCTCTGTTGTTTAAACAGTAAAGAAGTTGATTTGCCAACTTTAAATTAGTTTATTCAATTATCCGAGAAATTCCCATATCATAACACACGAACTAAAACAATGTTTTAACCTCCATTTAAATTTTTAATACATTTTAATCTGATAGAAAATTAAGAGACCAGTCGTTAAACAACTCCAATATTCCTTTGTAATAATGCATCATACTGATGACCTACCACGTAGTAATTCACATTGCTAGTCTGAAAAGTGATAGCAAGAGTCTGTATTTTAAAATTTACTAAGACATTTTTTAAAAACAAAGATAATAATATATCTAACTCTATTAAATAACATAAAGTGCAACAGATAACGATGCCCCACCAAATGTCATCATTTGATGCCATCATTTGATGCCAACAAATATCAACATTTAATTTAAGTTCTACTCGTTAATTAAAAATAGGCAATACACCTGAAAGTCAGCCAACTGAGTCTAACTCAGAACAGAAAAAGTGAGAAGTTCAGATAAAATATTTTCAGTGGAAGTACACACATGCACTGTTAAAACATGCCTTTAGATGCTACATCTGAGACTCAACCAAACATTAACAGGTGGTATGGAGGATCCTGTTTGATTTAGAGCAGGTAGAGACTTAATCTGTTTGTTGTTCGGCTTTTCCTTTCCCTATGACCCTCTTTAACTTTCACCTCTGTTCAAAATGAGTAAGGCAAATTCTGTGAAATGACGACATTTGAACACTGGCATTAAAACTGAGACTCATTGCTTGTAAAAAAAAAAAGTCTCAAGTGATCTCCAGAAGAATTCGATAAACATGGGGTACCTTATAATAAACAAGGCTCCTCTGATTTTAACTCAATGGTACGTTATTTGGGCTTCAAGATATTTTGTCACTTTGTAGTAGTTTTTTGCTTAATGACACAAATGCTTTGGAGAGGACTTAGTGGCTGGGCCCATGCGGTGACTTTCACTTGGAATAATTTGACCCTTCTGTACTTGATTTTGGCTCCATAGGTAATTATAGTCAGGGCTACATTATTACATTTTGTGACTGCCCATTGTAAATCCAGACAAAAAACCTAATCACTATCATATTATGCCTTGAATATGGAGTGGTTTCACTTAGTTGATGGATTCTTTTGAGCAATTCCTCGGCAGTCTTTTTTACTTCACTCTTCAGCTTCTGCATTAATCTAGTGTTTTGTTGTTAAAAAAAACACACAAACACGGTTCCTTCATATGTTTGCTTCTTCAGAATTATATCTTTTGGACTATGTATCACAAGGGCTTTACTGTTATCGAACAATCATGGTAATGTGAAACCAATGATCAGAAATCATAATCATTTAAATTAAGAAAAGCAGCAGAAAAATGTCCTTGCTGATACTTTTTTGCAAGAAACTATCTTACGTGGAGCACAATGTAATCATTTTTCTGAGACAAAATGAGGCTAGTAGACTAAATTTGGGTGATTGTTTACTTCAAATACTAAAAACACAAATTTAGTCCAGAAGGGTCTGAATTATAATGAAATATTGGGGAAAGGGATTTCCCAAAGTCTACTTGAATTATGGCTTTGAAATAAGCTTATAGCTTAATCTAAACTTGTTTATAGACATTATACCCCACCCCCAGAATCACATTTTAATTTTTTTTAAAGGAATTATTAATTGTGATCTTGTTGTATAGATTTTTCCCTTATACTGAGGTTAATCTATGAATATTCACCTTAAAAATGAACATTGGTTTTGTCAATGTTCATGGACTGTTACTCACTTGAAAGGTTTCATGATCATCTTGAGAGCATGATCAACTTGAGAGCATAGTTGCTATTGTAACTCATTGTAACCTCATCTGTATGTTGTAGATGGAACTTCAGAGGTTGCTTTGTGGTATTTATCTAGTCCTCTTTTAAAAGAGAAAACAAACCTTTGGAAAAATATCATGGGATGAAATTAAAGCCCCGTCTCAAGAGTTCAACTTTAAATCTTTTATTTTAGACAAATTTGTAAAGAATTTCAAGACCTCTTGAGCCAAGATAGATCACCACTGGGATCCTCCAGACCCACTCCAATTCTAGACCTTGACATCCAGAGACACTTAACACATTTCAGGTAAGAATCGTTTTTCAACTTGTTCAGACTCTCTTTTAAATTGTTAAAACCATCTTTATTAACCCAGACATGTTTGTAGTCCTATCACAGTTCCATTTAGAGATAAAACATATATATATATATGGTGACTGCCTGAAATTTTTGAAATTCCAAGCACCTAAGATCAAATTGTAAAAATAGCTAAAGCATGAAGCACTTTGGATCAGAAAATTTATATCTTTGTGTGATTTCAAAGAACCTGTGACTGTGAGCATTATTATTTCAAACAATAGCACTTTTAGATCAGGATCCTGAAATCCTTTAAACAGTTCTTTACCTTGATTAGGTGAATCGTTGAATGGGCAGATGATGTGATAGAAACTAATGGGACATCCTAGACTGATTTTCCAGGATTACGCTAATGATTTCTCTGCAGTTAGAAACTGCGCATGGTTCTTAAGTTAGACCACACAAGCCTATTTTAAAGAACCCAGGATGTATTATTGAAAGTATATCTTAAATTTCATTTTCTGAAATTGTTTGGAAGAGAATAGACTATTTTTCTTGCTTAATTTATGCCCTGCTTGCAATGTGGAAATGAACATGATAATTTTTCAGGTGCCTTCCAAATGTTAAACTCTAGAATTCTAATGCCTACATGACATTTCTCATCAATAAAAATTTTTATTTATCCTCTTTTTATTATTATCATTTAGTTTAAAAAATCAATGCTAAGGAAAGACCAACATAATTAAATTTCACAATGCTTTCAATACCTCTCAATGATTATAATGCTTTTGAGGAAGATATTCCATTATACAAAATAATGGATATTTAAGTAAGTTGGAATTTTATCTGCAACATCAGAGACTTTTAAATAAAATACTTAATTTTTCATCATGTCACAATACTCCTCAAGGTGTAATAGACACATCTCTGAAGATTAAAGGATTTGTCTTCTAAAAATGCACCAAATGTAGGATAAGTTCCCAGGACTTTTCTTCTACCATTCAATTGGGTTAGTGAAGGTGAGTGTACTAAAACTGGGAGAAAGCGTAGTGCTCAAAAGTTAAGAGCAAAAGGCTTTGGAGTCAAGAGAATGGTCTTCAAATCCAGACCCTTAATACATCTGAGCTGGGTTATTTGGGGTAACGTATGTACTCTTCTCAAGCTTTTCTTTCCCTGGCTTTTAATGGAATAAGAACCGCTCCATTACATGGTGATAGTGAGCTAAAATGAGAAAATGAATACAGAGTAAGCATTCAATAAATGATATACTGTTTACTGCACCACTGACGCAAGTTTAAAAAGTACAAACTGCTCTACTATCATATCTGTACAAATTTTTTCCACATTTTTGTTTGTATACATACTTAAGAGATTAATAGTTTTTACAGAAGTTCAATTCACAGCTTAATAATTTTTATACAAGTTCAATTCTGGATTTAAGGAAGTTTGTTGAGTTACAGATTTACTCCAAGAAGGAACTTACTGTTGGAATACAGAGAACTGGGGCTCTCTGTCATGTCTGTTAGTCATTTCCAATCACAGAGGTTGCAGCCTTTATTGGACAGTGAGCTGTCCTTTATCAGGCTCAAAACAGACTACGGTATCAATGGGTAAATTGGATATCAGCTACAGTGTAAAATAAATAGGCAAATTATTTGTCTGTTTAGCGTACGCACAATCTGCTAATTTGTTGATACCTGAGTCATCTGCCAACTTAATATCACAGAACTCTTTAGAGAAAACTTTCATCTCTAAACTTGAGCTGAATGTTTCCTACATGTGCTTTATATGCTCTTTGGTTCCTCCCCATGCAAAATATAGTAACAGGCTAGTCTAGAATTACCCAGAGAAGCTAGTCTGATGTTTCCTAGAGAAAAGCTAAATATATGGTAAATTGTTCCTCCTCATTCTCCGTAAAAAAGAGAGATTACATTTTGATTATAAAACTCTTGAGAAGATATATGGCTGCAGATTCTCAGTCACAACAATTTGAAATGTACAGCCATATCTTAACACATTTAACATTACATGATATATCTACTTATAAATGTATCACCTATAAAACTTTGGTATTATTATTGATATGTTGAGTAGTTTGCTATCAGAAAGTTACGACTCCCATTTTTTATGCTTTTGTAATGTTTGTCAGATTTATTTCATATATTTTGCTTTAACTACATTCTGATTATTTATTTAGATGAAATCTTCTGGATTTCACAATGGTGGGTAGTATGACGTTAAAAATCACTTAACCAAAATTCACTTTACAGCAAATTTCCTTAATTATATCTTTTTTAAAAACTGTGGTTAAAAAAACACAACACAGCATTTACCATCTTAATCATTTCTAAGTGTACAGTTCAGTAATGTTAAGTATATTCACATTGTTGGGCAACCAGTCTCCAGGCTTTTTTTCATTTTGCAAATCTGAAACTCTATAGCCATTAAACAACAAATTTCCCCTTCCCCCCAGCCCTTGGCAACCACCATTCTACTTTGTCCCTATGAATTTGACTAAATACTTCAAATAAGTAAACTCATACAGTATTTGTCTTTTTGTGATTGACTTATTTCACTTAGCCTAATGTTTTCAAGGTTCATCTATGTTGTAGCACATGCTAAATTTCCTTTCCTCTAAGACTGAATAATATTCTATTGTACATGTATACCACGTTTCGCTTATCCAGTCATCCATTAGTGGATACTTGGGTTGCTTCTGCCTCTTGGCTATTGTGAATAGTGCTGCTCTGAACATGGATGTGCAAATATCTTTTGAAGATCCTGCTTTCAATTTTTTTGGATATATGTCCATAAGTAGAATCACTGTGTCTATGGTCATTCTATTTTTAATTTTTGAGAAAATGTCATATTGTTTTCCAATGTGCCTGCACCGTTTTACATTCCCACCAACAGGGCACAGGGTTCTAATACCTCTACCTCTTGTTATTTACTGTTGTGATTTTATTTGTGGGGCAGATAGTATCTATCCTAATGAGTGTGAGGTGATATCTCATTGAAGTTCTGATTTGCATTTCCTTAATGATTATGATGTTAAGCATCTTTTAATATGCTTGTTGGCCATTTCTATGGCATCTTTGAAGAGCTCTTTATTCACATCCTTTGCCCATTTGTAAATCTGGTTATTTGCTTTTAGTTGTTGAGTTGTAGGAGTTCTTTATATATTCTGGATATTAACCCCATATTAGATATACAATTTGTAAATATTTTCTCCCACTCTGTAGGTTGCCTTTTTATTCTGTTGTGTTCTTTGATGCACAGAGGTTTTTGATGTAGTTCAATTTGCCTATTTTTATTTTTGTTGCCTGTGTTTTTGGTGTTATATCCAGGAAATCCTTGCCATATCTAGTGTCATGAAGCTTTCCCCCAACTGTGTTTTCTTCTAAGAGTTTTAGAGTTTTAGGTCTTATGTTTAGATCTTTGATCCATTTTGAGTTAATTTTTGTATATGGTGTAAGATGTGTCCAACTTTATTTTTTTGCATGTCTTAAACAATATTCTTTTAAACAGAAGTTTTAAACATGGTTGACATTTCCAATTAAAATCCAAATTTAAGTCTCCTGATGTAAACCAAATTTAAATGTGTGTGTTTTTTTTGGTTTTTACTGTGCATTTATTAAAAGTAGTCTCAATAAAATATCTTAATAGGACTGTAAAATCAGCTTGTTGCCTGACCTTGGAAAAATTCCTCACACTTTAGAAGTGTAGCTCTTAAACCTGGGTTCATAGTGGAATTTCCCTTAGAGCTTTTAAAAAGTCTTGAGGCCCAAAAAAAAAAGGAAAAAAAAAGCCAAAAAAAGAAGACAAAAGGGAATTCCCTGGCTGTCCAGTGGCTAGGATTCTGTGATTTAACTGCCGAGGGCACGGGTTCGATCCCTGGTTGGGGAACTAAGATCCTGCAAGCTGCATGGCATTGCCAAAAAAAAAAATCTTGAGGCCTGAAGTACACTTTTAAAGATCTGATTCAATAGGTCAAGTCTAGGATTGGATTCAGGCATCTGTATAATTTGCAAAATCTGAAGTTGATTCTGGTAATTAGACAGCTTTAAGAACCATAGTCCTAAGATATTCCTAGACTCTTAGCTTCTTTTCCCTTGGAAGAAAAACATTTCTAATTCTTTTTTATTTTTTTATTTTTATTTTTTTGTGGTACGTGGGCCTCTCACTGTTGTGGCCTCTCCCGTTGCGGAGCACCAGCTCCGGACACGCAGGCTCAGCGGCCATGGCTCACGGGCCCAGCCGCTCGGCGGCACGTGGGATCTTCCCAGACCGGGGCACGAACCCGCGCGTCCCCTGCATTGGCAGGTGGACTCTCAACCACTGTGCCACCAGGGAAGCCCTCTAATTCATTTTTAAAGTGACACTGAGAATTATGTAAAGTTCTGTCTTATACTCTAAGGAATTAAAGAGCTTCTACATCTAATAATCTGGGTAACAGTGTGTTAGCATGGAAGGTGTCTCTTTCATAATTTCCTACTGATGATGGTAACTTTAATTTGATAGAAGCATCAGCTCAAGAGAAAAATGTGTTAGAAAGGAAACATGTCACATCTGACGTTGAAAACAGTCCATTAGCAGAGTCTGATTTTCCACTGTTTTTGTTTAGTGCTGTCTGGGAAAGAAGTAAGGAGAGAGTGTGACTGGATAAGCGTAGAGACGACTCTAATTAGTAGCATCAACTTGTGCTACTATTTTATTTCATCAGAATCTCCTCCCCAGTGCAAACCACTTGAATTACATCTTCCAGGGTGGCTGATTTGGTACCTGGAGAACCATGGCTTACTTTCAGCAGATTGAATACGTCTAGGAAGAGCTAGGGAATGATCTGGACTTGTAAAGCCCAGATAACTACTTCCAGTTTTCTGCGGTAGCTGACATATCAGGGTGCTCTGGGAAACTGTGGGGAAAGTAGTGACCCTTCTCATGATTGACTCACAGCCTGGAAAGCTGCTTGTTTCTATCAAAATGACAGGAGGCAGGTTTATCCATTATTTATAATTTACTGAGTACCATCCGAAGTGTATATTGCTTTAGAGAACAGAGCAGACACCACAGCATCTACTGGAAAGGGGAAGACGATTGATTGAAATCTGTGGAAGTCCCCACAGACACAGTTCCCTGGAATGGTGATGGCAATTAGACCAATGTGGCATGGGGCTTCATGGACAGAAAAGACTCAGCTCAGATGAAACCAGAGCCCTAATTTTCTGAAATGTTAGGAATTCCCTTCTTTGAGCTCTCAAGAAATCTTAATAACTTTGCCCTTCTTTGTGTCTTATGTTCTCATAATATCCTTGAATCTAAAGTCAAGCAAAAGCACGTTGAACAATGTAAATAAGGGGAGGAAGCTAGACTATTTTTAAAGCTCAGTTCAGAGAAAACAACCTGTTGGAAAAATGAGCTTGTTTTCTTTCTCAACACCCACCTTGGGAGCCTGATATTTTACTGTTTCTTGTGTTTTACTGTGCTAATGGCAGGTGGTGCAAAGATGGCTAAAGGATTGTCCCATCTTTAAGTACTTCTGAAGTGGAAGACAGGTACATACAAAGACTTAAAATATAACATAGAGAGATTATAAGAGTGTTAAGTAGAGTGCAGGTAATTACCTGGGATAATTGGGAAAAGATTTCCCCCCCCTTTTATTTTTTTTTACTGTAAGTATTTTTTTATTGAAATATAGTTGATTTACAATACCGTGTCAGTTTCAGGTGTACAGCACAGTGATTCAGTTTTACATACATATGTATCTGTTTTTTTTCAGATTCTATAATATAATAAATATAATATATTTATATTATAATAAATATTATAATATTATAATAATATAATAAATATAATATAATTCTATAATAACCTTATAGGTTATTGCAAAATATTGAGTATAGTTCCCTGTGTTATACAGTAGGTCCTTGTAGGATTTCCTCTCTCTGTCCACAGTACTTAGCACATAGTATGTGCCCAATACCTATATGTTACTAAGTGTAGAATATGATACTAACTCTGTTATGTCTTGGATATATTCTCCTCTGGTTCATTCCCAGGGCCTTGGTGTTTTAATTGGACCATGGGCTGGGGAAGTGAAATGTTCAATGTGCTTAAATTCTATACTGACATCACATCTTCTTAGAAACAGACCCTCCTACAGCTCCCATAACACTTTGGAAATAAGAAATGCATAGGCTGTCCCAGATGTCTGTGTTTGCTGGTGATTAAATTTTCCTCATTGATTCTCAGTGTTGAAAGGCCCTTAAGTTTCCCATTCTCCTCCAACATTTGGATCTTCCCTCCAACATCCCTGTCAAGTTGTCACCCATCCCAGGCTCGATAACTTCCAGTGATAGGCTGCTCTTTTCGTGCCTCGGCATCCCTTGTATCTCTGACAACTCTATTAGAAATGTCTTCCTTCCGTTGGGGCAAGATCTGTCTCCCTAACATCCCACTCCTTGGGGGCCCTATAGAGTCAGTTTAATCCTGTTTCCCTCCCAGTTTCTAGAGGCAGCGCTCATGTCTCTCTGAATTTTCTCTTCCTGGGCTGTTCATCCCCCTTCTCTTTGTGTTCTACATATGACATGCATTCCAGTCAACTCAACTAGAATCTTCTGAGTGCTGTGTGCTTGACAACACACTGAAGATAGGATGTGTGTCTCTATTTAAATGTGAGCATGTCTTCTCCAAGGAGCCTAAGATGTGTATCGTTTTTGTTTTTTGTTTTTATTTTTTCATTTTCTTGGGATGGGAAAATGGTGGGGAAGGTAACCAGGAGTGGAGGATTTTATTAATCTTGTGAAAACATTTTTAGTTTCAGAAGAGAAATAAAGAAATTTCAATTAAATCTCTAATCCCAAAAGAAAACATCATAAAATAAATTACATGCCTAGGCTTAGATTTAAGAAACAGAATTATTGACTCCTTTAGGATGTTCTGCCAGTTCAAGGGGACTTCGAAGACCATTTTATTTAAGAATGTTGGAAATAATAGGCCTGAATTGTGAAGGAAAAAAAATCCTATGTTTTCCAAACTTAAGCTCCTTTATGTAAGCTGAAATTAAACTTTAAAACTTTAACCTAGACTCCAAAAGTGCACTTACATTCTCAACTGCAAAGAAAAACATACCTGTAAGTGGTCTTATTCACTACTTAAATAAAAAAGGACAGCCTGTATTTACATAAGAGAAAAAAACCTCTTTCCC
>NW_006778796.1:3098558-3105868 GCF_000442215.2 Lipotes vexillifer
CCCTTGAAGTAAAACTTTCAATAGAAAAAAATGTAGACTATAAAATAAAACAGGCAACAGTTTTCACTTCCTTAGCAGATAAGTGGAACCATGATGCCCTTCTTGCGTGAATCTACATTAAATTACTTACCTTTACTTAACGTTAAGCAGGAAATTAAAGTGTAAACCAGTTGCCAGTATTTATTGTACTTCACAAAGTGCGTGGCCCCAAACCAAATGCTGCAGGAGATACGAACATAAAAACATCTATTGCAGGTCATTTGATGACATTTTAACGGATTTTTAGGTTCAGCACATAGGAGACTGGTAATTCAAACAAGAGAAACCAGAAGCAACTGTTTCTAATAAAAATTTGCAGACATTGGCCCCTAACAATTACATGTGAATAATTTGGTAAATTTGTATTTAAATAATTTCTATTTTTGTTGATCTGTGGGTTGGGGGAGAGACAGCACGAAATCATGGGAAATCCTCAGAATGGATGTCAGGGCGTCTAGCTCAGTCTCCTCTCGGTTTCCAGCTGGAAGTGTGGATTTAGAGCAGACATTTACCAGTCTGGCCTCTGCAGGTTCATCTGTAAATTGACAACAATTAAGCTGGATGATCTTGAAGGCTCCTTCTAAGCTTCTTTATTCCATTCTCCATTTACTGCTCAATCAGTCATTTATGCTGTGTTTCCATGTGATCTCACTTCCTCTCTTTATGTTTTAGCAACTTGTTCATTTAAAAAAGTCAGCAGTTGATGGAAACTATATATTTAGTGGTGAGCACACTGTTGTATATACAGAAGTAGAAATATAATGTGCACATGAAACTTACATAATGTTATAAACCAAGGTTACTTCAATAAAAAAATTTCCCCAGAAGTCAACCATTGACTAAATTCATCTAAGAGAGCACGAGTCCTCAGCTTAGCATTTTCCTTCCCCTATTCTACAAAGAAAATATGGATTGTCTGATAGGGAGAAATATAAGGACATGGTTAATTTATCCCCAAAAGCTCTATTTCCATATGTAAAAAATAGGGTGCAGATACCAAGAAAAATGTCTTTACCTTCAAAAAATTGACTTGGATGTGATTGACTTTGGTCTCTCCTAATGTGTGTGCAATGATTATACCCTTAGCTTCCTTTGCTAATGAGATGGAGTGAAGTAAAATGGAATCACAAAGACTCAATCCCTTTGGGACCTCAGAGTAAGTGGCTGAGAAAAACAGGAGAAATGTGACCTTAGAGTGATGGATAGGCAGTCACGTCTCCCAACCAGACAGAGGTTCAGGACAGTCATAAATGCACTTCTCCAAAGTGAGCTTCGTAGTCCCATGAGCTGCTCCTTGAAAGTGTGTCATGGTCAAGTGTTTTTTTTGGCTCAAGAAACCCTGACTACCATACTCCTCTAGAGGTACGCCAATGCAATTGGCATATTATAAGCTCCCAAAACTGTTTTTGAATGGAAGGAATGCTTAGCTTCCTGTCTCCAAGACTTGATCACAGAAACTGTTTTTTTCTCAGAATACCTATTAACATTCCATGGAACTAAGGCTCTGCAGAAGTTCTTGGGGGAAATGCTGGAAAAGTTCATCTTCCTCTTTTACCCAGGGAGGTTAGCCAACCCGGTATTTAGGTGTCATTTCTTGGCTCTAAGGGAACACGCCTAACTCCCTAGCTAGATTTAAACTATTCAGTACTGTTTCTAAAATACTGATGTTTTGGACCCATCCCAAACCAATTAAATCAGGATCTCTGGGGTGGGACTCGCACGTTGGCATTTTAAAAAATAAACTCCCTGGGTGATTCTTGCATGTATCTAGGGTTGAGAACCACCAGCTAAAGAAACCATAGAATATTTGTGGGTGCTGACAAGGCCTTGCTAACAAGTGGGTTGCTACTCACTACCGGAGAACCATATACCTTAATTATGCACCTCAATTAAACTCCATTTTAAAAGCCCTGGGGGCTAGGGGATAATATAATTTATGTAGAAAATAAGCACAATCAGTCAGTTTCCTTTTTCTCTGCTTCCTCAACCAGTTTGACTAGAAAGGATAGATGCCATCAAGTTCTGGGTGCTTAAGTCCCAGCTGCTTTCCTCAGGCTGAGGTCTCTTCCCATGACCTATATTCAGGAGTTGTGCCACTTAAGAGAGATGAAGCATTGTCCCCTCATGGTTCTGAAAAGAACTAAGGTTTTGCAGACAAGCCCCACAATCCTTTGCTGGTGTTCTCCAGGGTCTGCCTCCCAGCCTCCTGCCCTCATGGCTGTTCTCATGAGTGGAAGAAGGCATTTTTCCATCTGACACCTAAAAGAGTAGTGAGGAGTACAGACTGAGCCTCAGGCTACAGTTGGACCTAAACCTGCAGTCTCTGAATAATCCAGGAGAGAAGGAAAAGGAGGCTTGTCTACCCTTTAAATCTTGCTGCCTGCATGCCTCCCAGAGGCCGGAAAGCAGAACTGAGGTTGATAACAGTGGCATCTCTATGCTATTCGGAAAATCAAAGGTACATGAGACCAAACACCCACTGGAATGATGCAACATAACAAAATAATAGGAACAATAGCCCAAGCTATTTCGACCTTTACACACACCAAAACTTTTCCAGATAGAAAGTTGAAATTTGACCCCAAAAAATCAGCTTTTGCTTTAATTATCTAAATGATGATGGTAGAGTATTTTCTCTTGATTTTTAGTCTTCTAGCTTGTAGTATAATAGTATCTACTGCTTCCAGCTTTTTGTATCTCAAAAGAAAGCTCGAAGAATCTGTCCTTGGTTGTCAGACACAACTGAGTGAGGCAGTCCTCAGTGGCAAATAGGAATGAGACTTTTATCTTCCTTTTAATCCTGTTAAATCAGTGTTCCCTTAGTAGGTGGAAAGGATGTGTTTGAGCCCAGGCCCAACTCTTTTTTTTTCATTCAAGTATAGTTGACTTACAATATTATATTAGTTTCACGTGTACAGCACAGTGATTCAGTATTTTTACAGATTATACTTTATTAAATGTTATTATAAGATAATGAGTGTAATTCCCTGTGCTCTACAGTATATCCTTGTTGCTCATCTATTTTATACAAAGTAGTTTTATCTCTTAATCCTATAACCCTAACTTGCCCCTCCCCCCTTCCCTGTACCCTCTGGTAACCACTAGTTTGTTTTCTGTATCTGTGAGTCTGTTTCTGTTTCACTATAGTCATTCGTTTGTATTATTTTTTAGATTCCACATATAAGTGATTTCATACAGTATTTGTCTTTCTCTGTCTAACTTATTTCACTAAGCATGATATTCTCTAGGTTCATCGACATTGCTGCAAATGGGAGGCTTTAATTTTGTGTGTGTGGCTAATACATACCACATCTTCTTTGTCCATTTATCTGTTGATGGACAGTTGGGTTGCTTCCATATGTTAGCAATTATAAATAATGATGCTATGAACATTGGGGTACATGTATCTTTTTGCACTAGTGCTCTCGTTTTTTTTTTTCTGGGTATATACCCAGGAGTGGAATTGCTGGATCATACTGGTAGCTCTATTTTTAGTTTTTTGAGAAACCTCCATATGGTTTTCCACCAATTTACATTCCCATCAATAGTGTATAAGGGTTTCCTTTTCTCCACATCATCACCAACATTTGTTATTTGCAGACTTTTTGATGATAGCCATTCTGACAGGTGTGGGGTGATGTCTCATTGTTGTTTTGATTTGAATTGCTCTAATAATTAGCAATGTTGAGCATCTTTTCATGTGCCAGGCCCAACTCTTGCCAAGATAGGAAGAATTCAGGGGAAGATTCCATAGGAATTTGCTTTAGGCTATGTTTTAGAAAATTGCCTGAGTGGTTTAATTTGAATTAGACAAATCAATTAAAGTAATAGTAAAACATTTCCGAAGGACAATTAGAGCAATATGGAAACAGCTTTGTACCATGTCTCTAGCGACAAGAAAGCTGGTGAAATGTAAACCATATTTACTTAGATTAAGGAAAGTTAAGCAGCTCTTGTTCCTCTGGTATATGTTCATTCAGAATCCTATATTAACCTATATTCCAAGTAAGCACTGAAGCTTTGGAGAGTCTAAAGATAAATACCTAAGGCCTTGTCCACAAGCAAAAGAAATTCATTTAGCCAGAGATCACAGGGAGTTTGTGAAATTTCTATTATAATTATAATTCCTCTTCATTAATGTCAAATAGTTTGTAAGTATAAATACTGTTAGAGTTAAAGATGGGTTGTTAATAACACCTTATTAGCAAAATTACACAGGGAAAAAGGAGAAAGGATTATAATTTATTCTTTTTCAAATAGCAATCTCTTTTCTACCATCCTCTATTTCCTCTTTCATTTCTGTCTCAATTTCTTCATTTTTAATCCCACTAATAGAGAATACATTTTGAACTGTTGCAGTATATTTTCCTTTAAAAAGTTAAAATCTATATCTATAGGACGTATTCAGGTTAATAAAAACAGTGTTAAGTCAACAACGTGTACACGTGCACGCACACTCAAACAAACACCGTCTCCCTAGAAAGGGTGGTTCTACCCTGTGGTATCTGTCCAGCTGCTGAGATGTGAACACACTTTAACACTTAGTGGGAAAGTCAAAAGTGGAGCTTCACCTCTGGATCCAGCAAACAGCCAATTTGAAGAGATGGTTTATGTGGAAGAAAGATGCTCTAAAGAATGTTAATTAGGAAGTCTAGCAAAATAGGAGTTTTTAAAACCATGAATAAAATTAAGAAGATGACTGTTAAATATAAGTTACATTTTCTAGAACATCAGGTGCGTAAACTTCAACAGTCTGGGTTTTCTCAGCAGGTGTCTGTCAGAACCCTGCTCCTCAGGGTGAAATAGGAAAATTAAATCAATGAGCTGGAATCTGCTTAGACAGAGAGAGAATAGTTCAAGGTAAATGGAGTTCTAAGCCTGACTAGCTATGATCTGAAGCTCACATTTTGATCCTCCCTTTATGGTTTAGACTTACTGATTTGGAGTGCCTTTTCCCTAAGAATTGCTTGAGCCAACTCTCTCCCTCTCTCCATATACTGCAAACAGATATGTTTTCCTTAATCTTTCCTAAATTTCACATCATTGATTTAGCCCACCAACTAAGCTTTTTACCACATGAAGGTATTTCAGCACTTTGGTTCTGCTAACCAGTG
This sequence comes from Lipotes vexillifer, assembly GCF_000442215.2. Lineage (NCBI taxonomy): Eukaryota > Metazoa > Chordata > Mammalia > Artiodactyla > Lipotidae > Lipotes > Lipotes vexillifer. The sequence goes on from NW_006778796.1 coordinate 3,103,712, forward strand.
CAGGAATTTTTCTCTCTGTTTTAATACCAGCCATTGAGTTACAAATCCATGACGCTGTCAATCACATTGTCAATTAAGATGTGGAGGACAGTGGGATTAATGGGAAAGTCTTGCAGCTCCACTGGGAACTGAGGACCCTTTAGCCCTTGTTAACTCAATTATTACTGAAGCCATGCAGCATTTCAGCGATCACTTCGATTTCTTAGATATTAGCCCTTAAATTAGTAATAACCCATTACATGAACAAATTGCAATAATCCCATTCAATGGAATACCTACCAGCAATAAAAAGAAATAATCTATTGATGAACACCAAAACATGGATGAATGTCAAAATTATTAGGCAAAGTGAAAACAGACAGTCATAAAAGTCTATAGACTTCATGATTCAATTTATACGACATTCGGGGGGAAAAGTCAAAACTATAGAGATAGAAATTAGAACACTGATTCCCAAGATCTGGGGGTGGGGAAAGTGCATTGACCGAAAGGGATCACGAGAAAATGTTTTGGGTAATGGTGGTCATTACACAACTGTATGGGTTTGTCAAAATTCAACAAACTATATACCTAAAAGGGCTCATATGATCGTATGTAAATTTAAAGTCGGTATACCTGATTTTTTAATATATCCCATTTTAAGAAATTCGTTAAGGACTAATTAAATGTAGTCTAATAGCCTAGAATTTCTAAAATCTGTCTCTTTTCTCCTGCTTTAATTATTAAGGCACGTTACTCTGTTCCATTTCACTACTGCCTCCCCATTTTCCATGATTTTTTAAAGGTTACCTAACCACTCAGGTGTCTCAGAAACACAAGCCTCTGTTTTCTTGATCCTGAAATAGGAGTTTCCTATACTTGAAAAAAAAGTTACAGTTCCATTAATACCATTGCCAGTTTCAAAGATTAAACTCTTTGAAAAGAAAGCGAAGTTTCTTAATTACCATTTAATCTTTCACTTGCTAAGGTAGCACTCTCTCCCCCAGGCCTCTCTCTGCATTGTTCCTCTTCCTCATTCTTGGAACAGAACTTCAAACTAAATCCTATAGGCCTGGGCAACAGAGTCTCCTGAACGAAACTGAGGAAACTTTAGTCTTTGCTAATAACTCAATTATTCCATACACGGGAGTCCCACCTCTTCTTCCTCAAGGCTGCTGCCTCCTGGAAATGATAAATGCCCAGATGCTGGCAGCAGACAATGTCAGGTGGAGTGTAGGTTGACAATAGTAGTGCTCTACGTCAGTCCTGTTTGTTTTAGTTGTTGCTGTTGCCTGGTGGTTTGGTTTTCTTTTGTAACCACCCTTCGTATTTTTCTTTTTTTAAGATTAGACTCTAACTTTCTTTTAAAATTTAATTTCATTTATTTATATTTTATTTTTGCCTGTGTTGGGTCTTCGTTGCTGCGCGTGGGCTTTTCTCTAGTTGTGGCGAGCGGGGGCTGCTCTTTGATGCGGTGTGCCGGCTTCTCACTGCGGTGGCTGCTCTTGTTGTGGATCATGGGCTCCAGACACACGGGCTTCAGTAGTTGTAGCACGCGGGCTCAGTAGTTGAGGCACTTGGGCTCTAGGGTGCGGGGGCTCAGTAGTTGTGGTGCACGGGCTTAGTTGCTCTGTGGCATGTGGGATCTTCCCAGACCAGGGATCAAACCCGTGTCCCCTGCATTGGCAGGCGGATTCTTAACCATTGCACCACCAGGGAAGTCTAAGACTCTTACTTTTGATTACCAGTTTATGGTAAGAACTCAAGCCACAGATTGTTGGAGATACATATAACATCTTATTTGCCACTTATGTTAAAATCTAGGATACTTCGATGATCACTTATGCTCTAAGTGATATGGCTGCATATAGCTCCCACTTTGATGATGAGATCTTGCCCTCACTTATTTTCTTCCCATTGTCTTCTCTGGGCTCTAGTTTTACATTTTTGGTGGGGAATGTTACTCCTTTCTCCTCAGAATTCTATTTAAGTTTTCTCATCACTTTGGCAAGTTTCTGTCCTTTGGCAGGAGCACATCTTTTTCAATATCTTAATCAAGGGAACAGAAAACTAACTCCTTTTTTTCCAATATCATCCAAGGTACTTTGAAGGTTGAGTGGTTTTTAGATTGGCTGAAAAAAAAAGAGGGAGGACAAACAAAGGTACACAAGCAGGAAT